>NC_060959.1:967500-1110000 GCF_910589235.1 Vespa crabro | reverse complement strand
TTGTTGTTATTGTTGTTATTATTTTTAATATAGTTATTGAAGTTATTATTGTTATTGTTGTTATTGTTGTTATTATTGTTATTATTGTTATTATTATTACTATTGTTATTAATGTTATATTGTTATTATTTTTATTGTTGTTATTGTTGTTATTGTTGTTATTGTTGTTATTATTGTTATTTTTGTTATTGTTTTTATTATTGTTATTGTTGTTATTGTTTTTATTATTGTTATATTTGTTATTATTATTATTATTGTTATTAATGTTATATTGTTATTATTGTTATTGTTGTTATAGTTGTTATTATTGTTATTGTTGTTATTATTGTTGTTATTGTATTTATGGTTATTGTGGTAATTATTGTTATTGTTGTTATTGTTGTTATTGTTGTTGTTATTGTTGTTATTGTTGTTATTGTTATTGTTGTTATTATTGTTATTGTTGTTATTGTTATTATTGTTATTATTGTTATTATTGTTATTGTTATTGTTATTATTGTTATTATTGTTATTATTGTTATTATTGTACTTATTGCTATTATTGTTATTATGTTATTATTGTTATTAGTGTTATTAATGTTATTATCGTAATTGTTGTTATTGTTGTTATTGTTGTTATTATTTTTATTATAGTTATTGTTTTTATTATTGTTATTGTTGTTATTGATGTTATTATTGTTATTATTGTTATTATTATTGTTATTATTATTAATGTTAAATTGTAATTATTGTTAATGTGGTTATTATTGTCATTGTTGTTATTGTTGTTATTGTTGTTGTTATTGAAGTTATTGTTGTTATCTTTGTTATTATTGTTATTATTGTTATTGTTGTTATTGTTGTTATTGTTGTTATTGTTGTTATTGTTGTTATTGTTTTTATTATTGTTATTGTTGTTATTGTTGTTATTATTGTTATTGTTGTTATTGATGTTGTTAATGTTATTGTTGTTATTTTTGTTATTATTTTATTTTTATTGTTGTTATTATTCTTATTATTATTGTTATTGTTATTATTGTTATTGTTGTTATTATTGTTATTATTGTTTTTATTGTTATTATTGTTGTTATTGTTATTATTGTTATTGTTGTTATTGTTGTCATTGTTGTTAATGTTGTTATTATTGTTATTGTTATTATTGTTGTTATCTTTGTTATTATTGTTATTATTGTTATTGTTGTTATTGTTGTTATTGTTGTTATTGTTGTTATTGTTGTTATTGTTGTTATTGTTTTTATTATTGTTATTGTTGTTTTTGTTGTTATTATTGTTATTGTTGTTATTATTTTATTTTTATTGTTGTTATTATTCTTATTATTATTGTTATTGTTGTTACTGTTATTGTGGTTATTATTCTTATTATTGTTGTTATTGTTATTATTGTTATTATTATTATTGTTATTGTTGTTATTATTGTTATTGTTATTGTTATTATTGTTATTATTGTTATTATTGTTATTATTGTTATTATTGTTATTATTGTTATTATTTTTATTATTGTTATTATTGTTCTTATTGCTATTATTGTTATTATTGTTATTATTGTTATTAGTGTTATTAATGTTATTAACGTTACTGTTGTTATTGTTGTTATTGTTGTTATTATTTTTAATATAGTTATTGAAGTTATTATTGTTATTGTTGTTATTATTGTTATTCTTGTTATTGTTGTTATTATTGTTATTATTGTTATTGTTGTTATTGTTATTGTTATTATTGTTATTATTGTTATTATTGTTATTAATGTTATTATTGTTATTTTTGTTATTGTTGTTATTGTTGTTATTTTTGTTGTTATTGTTATTGTTGTTATAATTGTTATTATTGTTATTATTGTTATTGTTGTTATTGTTGTTATTGTTAATGTTGTTATTATTGTTATTGTTATTGTTGTTATTATTCTTATTATTATTGTTATTGTTATTAATGTTATTATTGATATTATTGTTATTATTGTTATTATTTTTATTATTGTTATTGTTATTGCTATTATTGTTATTATTGTTATTATAGTTATTATTGTTATTATTGTTGTTATTGTTATTGTTGTTATTATTCTTATTATTGTTGTTATTGTTATTATTGTTATTAATGTTATTATTGTTATTATTGTTCTTATTGCTATTATTGTTATTATTGTTATTATTGTTATTAGTGTTATTAATGTTATTAACGTTACTGTTGTTATTGTTGTTATTGTTGTTATTATTTTTAATATAGTTATTGAAGTTATTATTGTTATTGTTGTTATTGTTGTTATTATTGTTATTATTGCTATTATTATTACTATTGTTATTGATGTTATATTGTTATTATTTTTATTGTTGTTATTGTTGTTATTGTTGTTATTATTGTTATTTTTGTTATTGTTTTTATTATTGTTATTGTTGTTTTGTTTTTATTATTGTTATATTTGTTATTATTATTATTATTGTTATTAATGTTATATTGTAATTATTGCTATTGTTGTTATTGTTGTTATTATTGTTATTGTTGTTATTATTGTTGTTATTGTATTTATGGTTATTGTTGTAATTATTGTTATTGTTGTTATTGTTGTTATTGTTGTTGTTATTGTTGTTATTGTTGTTATTGTTATTGTTGTTATTATTGTTATTGTTGTTATTGTTATTATTGTTATTATTGTTATTATTGTTATTGTTATTGTTATTATTGTTATTATTGTTATTATTGTTATTATTGTTCTTATTGCTATTATTGTTATTATGTTATTATTATTATTAGTGTTATTAATGTTATTATCGTAATTGTTGTTATTGTTGTTATTGTTGTTATTATTATTATTATAGTTATTGTTGTTATTATTGCTATTGTTGTTATTGTTGTTATTATTATTATTATTGTTATTATTATTATTATTATTATTAATGTTAAATTGTAATTATTGTTAATGTGGTTATTATTGTTATTGTTCTTATTGTTGTTATTGTTGTTGTTATTGTTGTTATTGTTGTTATCTTTGTTATTATTGTTATTATTGTTATTGTTGTTATTGTTGTTATTGTTGTTATTGTTGTTATTGTTGTTATTGTTTTTATTATTGTTATTGTTGTTATTGTTGTTATTATTGTTATTGTTGTTATTGATGTTGTTAATGTTATTGTTGTTATTGTTGTTATTATTTTATTTTTATTGTTGTTATTATTCTTATTATTATTGTTATTGTTGTTATTGTTGTTATTATTGTTATTATTGTTATTATTATTATTATTATTATTAATATTAAATTGTAATTATTGTTAATGTGGTTATTATTGTTATTGTTGTTATTGTTGTTATTGTTGTTGTTATTGTTGTTATTGTTGTTATCTTTGTTATTATTGTTATTATTGTTATTGTTGTTATTGTTGTTATTGTTGTTATTATTTTTATTATTGTTATTGTTGTTATTGTTGTTATTATTGTTATTGTTGTTATTGATGTTGTTAATGTTATTGTTGTTATTGTTGTTATTATTTTATTTTTATTGTTGTTATTATTCTTATTATTATTGTTATTGTTGTTACTGTTATTGTGGTTATTATTCTTATTATTGTTGTTATTGTTATTATTGTTATTATTATTATTGTTATTGTTGTTATTATTGTTATTGTTATTGTTATTGCTATGGTTATTATTATTATTGTTGTTATTATTGTTATTATTGTTTTTATTGTTATTATTTTTATTATTATTATTGTTAATGTTGTTATTATTGTTATTGTTATTGTTATTATTGTTATTATTGTTATTATTGTTATTATTGTTGTTATTGTTATTGTTGTTATTATTCTTATTATTATTGTTATTGTTATTATTGTTATTATTGATATTATTGTTATTATTGTTATTATTGTTATTATTGTTATTATTGTTATTGTTATTGCTATTATTGTTATTATTGTTATTATTGTTATTATTGTTCTTATTGCTATTATTGTTATTATTGTTATTAGTGTTATTAATGTTATTATCGTTATTGTTGTTATTGTTGTTAATATTGTTATTGTTGTTATTGTAGTTATTATTGTTATTATTGTTGTTATTGTTATTGTTGTTATTATTGTTATTGTTATTGTTGTTATTATTATTGTTATTATTGTTATTGCTGTTATTGTTGATATTATTGTTATTATTGTTATTATTGTCATTATATTTATTGTTATTGTTATTGTTGTTATTATTGCTATTGTTGTTATTGTTATTGTTATTGTTATTATTATTATTGTTGTTATTGTTATTATTATTATTATTGTTTTTGTTATTGTTGTTATTATGGATATTGTTATTGTTATTATTGTTATTATTGTTATTATTGTTGTTATTGTTATTGTTGTTATTGTTTTTATTATTGTTATTGTTGTTATTGTTGTTATTATTGTTATTATTGTTGTTATTGTTAATGTGGTTATTATTGTTATTGTTGTTATTGTTGTTATTGTTGTTATTGTTGTTATTGTTGTTGTTATTGTTGTTATTGTTGTTATCTTTGTTATTATTGTTATTGTTGTTATTATTGTTATTGTTGTTATTGTTGTTATTATTGTTCTTATTGTTATTGTTGTTATTATTGTTATTGTTGCTATTGTTGTTATTGATGTTATTGTTATTGTTGTTATTATTGTTATTGTTGTTATTGTTATTATTGTTATTATTGTTATTATTGTTATTATTGTTATTATTGTTATTGTTATTGTTGTTATTATTTTTATTGTTATTGTTGTTATTATTGTTATTGTTATTGTTATTATTGTTATTATTGTTATTATTGTTATTATTGTTATTGTTATTGCTATTATTGTTATTATTCTTATTATTGTTATTATTGTTCTTATTGCTATTATTGTTATTATTGTTATTAGTGTTATTAATGTTATTATCGTTATTGTTGTTATTGTTGTTATTGTTGTTATAATTGTTATTATTGTTGTTATTGTTAATGTGGTTATTATTGTTATTGTTGTTATTATTGCTATTATTGTTGTTATTGTTATTGTTGTTATTATTCTTATTGTTGTTATTGTTATTAGAGTTATTATTGTTATTATTGTTATTGTTATTGTTATTATAGTTATTTAAGCTATTGTTGTTATTGTTGTTATTGTTATTGTTGTTATTATTGTTATTGTTGTTATTGTTATTATTGTTATTATTGTTATTATTGTTATTATTGTTATTGTTATTGTTATTATTGTTATTATTGTTATTATTGTTATTATTGTTCTTATTGCTATTATTGTTATTATTGTTATTAGTGTTATTAATGTTATTATCGGTATTGTTGTTATTGTTTTTATTATTGTTATTGTTGTTATTGTTGTTATTATTGTTATTGTTGTTATTATTTTATTTTTATTGTTGTTATTATTCTTATTATTATTGTTACTGTTATTATTGTTATTGTTGTTATTATTGTTATTATTGTTGTTATTGTTATTATTGTTGTTATTGTTATTATTGTTATTGTTGTTATTATTGTCATTGTTGTTAATGTTGTTATTGTTGTTATCTTTGTTATTATTGTTATTATTGTTATTGTTGTTATTGTTGTTATTGTTGTTATTGTTGTTATTGTTGTTATTGTTTTATTATTGTTATTGTTGTTTTTGTTGTTATTATTGTTATTGTTGTTATTGATGTTGTTAATGTTATTGTTGTTATTGTTGTTATTATTTTATTTTTATTGTTGTTACTATTCTTATTATTATTGTTATTGTTGTTATTGTTATTGTGGTTATTATTCTTATTATTGTTGTTATTGTTATTATTGATATTATTATTATTGTTATTGTTGTTATTGTTATTGTTGTTATTATTGTTATTGTTGTTATTGTTATTATTGTTATTATTGTTATTATTGTTATTGTTATTGTTATTATTGTTATTATTGTTATTATTGTTATTATTGTTCTTATTGCTATTATTGTTGTTATTGTTATTGTTGTTATTATTCTTATTATTGTTGTTATTGTTATTATTGTTATTATTGTTCTTATTGCTATTATTGTTATTATGTTATTATTGTTATTAGTGTTATTAATGTTATTATCGTAATTGTTGTTATTGTTGTTATTGTTGTTTTTATTTTTATTATAGTTATTGTTGTTATTATTGTTATTGTTGTTATTGTTGTTATTATTGTTATTATTGTTATTATTATTATTATTATTATTAATGTTAAATTGTAATTATTGTTAATGTGGTTATTATTGTTATTGTTGTTATTGTTGTTGTTATTGTTGTTATTGTTGTTATCTTTGTTATTATTGTTATTATTGTTATTGTTGTTATTGTTGTTATTGTTGTTATTGTTGTTATTGTTGTTATTGTTTTTATTATTGTTATTGTTGTTATTGTTGTTATTATTGTTATTGTTGTTATTGATGTTGTTAATGTTATTGTTGTTATTGTTGTTATTATTTTATTTTTATTGTTGTTATTATTCTTATTATTATTGTTATTGTTATTATTGTTATTGTTGTTATTGTTGTTATTATTGTTGTTATTTTTGTTATTGTTGTTATTGTTATTATTGTTATTATTGTTATTATTGTTATTATTGTTATTATTGTTATTATTGTTATTATTGTTCTTATTGCTATTATTGTTATTATTGTTATTAGTGTTATTAATGTTATTATCGGTATTGTTGTTATTGTTGTTATTGTTGTTATTATTTTTATTATAGTTATTGTAGTTATTATTGTTATTGTTGTTATTGTTGTTATTATTGTTATTATTGTTATTATTGTAATTATTATTATTATTGTTATTAATGTTATATTGTTATTATTGTTATTATTGTTATTGTTATTGTTATTATTATTATTGTTGTTATTATTGTTATTATTATTATTATTGTTATTGTTGTTATTATTGTTATTATTGTTATTATTGATATTATTATTATTATTATTATTATTATTATTATTATTATTATTATTATTATCCTAATTGTTATTAATGTTTTTATTATTATTGTTATTATTATTTTTGTTGTTATTGGTGTTGTTGTTATTAATATTATTATTATTATTATTATTATTATTATTGTTATTATTGTTATTGTTGTTATTATTTGTAATTAATGTTATTATTGTTATTATTGTTTTTATTGTTATTATTGTTATTATTGTTATTGCTATTGTTAGTATTATTATTGTTGTTATTATTGTTATTATTGTTATTATTGTTATTATTGTTATTATTATTATTGTTATTGTTGTTATTATTGTTATTGTTATTGTTATTATTGTTATTATTGTTATTATTGTTATTATTGTTGTTATTGTTATTGTTGTTATTATTCTTATTATTGTTGTTATTGTTATTATTGTTATTATTGTTATTATTGCTATTATTGTTCTTATTGCTATTATTGTTATTATTGTTATTATTGTTATTAGTGTTATTAATGTTATTAACGTTACTGTTGTTATTGTTGTTATTGTTGTTATTATTTTTAATATAGTTATTGAAGCTATTATTGTTATTGTTGTTATTGTTGTTACTATTTTTAATATAGTTATTGAAGTTATTATTGTTATTGTTGTTATTATTGTTATTCTTGTTATTGTTGTTATTATTGTTATTATTGTTATTATTGTTATTGTTATTGTTATTATTGTTATTATAGTTATTATTGTTATTAATGTTATTATTGTTATTTTTGTTATTGTTGTTATTGTTGTTATTTTTGTTGTTATTGTTATTGTTGTTATTATTGTTATTATTGTTATTATTGTTATTGTTGTTATTGTTGTTATTGTTAATGTTGTTATTATTGTTATTGTTATTGTTGTTATTATTCTTATTATTATTGTTATTGTTATTATTGTTATTATTGATATTATTGTTATTATTGTTATTATTTTTATTATTGTTATTGTTATTGCTATTATTGTTATTATTGTTATTATAGTTATTATTGTTATTATTGTTGTTATTGTTATTGTTGTTATTATTCTTATTATTGTTGTTATTGTTATTATTGCTATTATTGTTATTATTGTTATTATTGTTATTAATGTTATTAACGTTACTGTTGTTATTGTTGTTATTGTTGTTATTGTTATTGTTGTTATTATCGTTATTGTTGTTATTGTTATTATTGTTATTATTGTTATTATTATTATTATTGTTATTAATGTTATATTGTTATTAATGTTATTATTGTTATTGTTATTGTTATTATTATTATTGTTGTTATTATTGTTATTATTATTATTATTGTTATTGTTGTTATTATTGTTATTATTGTTATTATTGTTATTATTATTATTATTATAATTATTATTATTATTATTATTATTATTATTATTATTATCCTAATTGTTATTAATGTTTTTATTATTATTGTTATTATTATTTTTGTTGTTATTGGTGTTGTTGTTATTAATATTATTATTATAATTATTATTATTATTGTTGTTATTATTGTTATTATTGTTATTATTGTTATTGTTGTTATTGTTGTTATTGTTAATGTTGTTATTATTGTTATTGTTATTGTTGTTATTATTCTTATTATTATTGTTATTGTTATTATTGTTATTATTGATATTATTGTTATTATTGCTATTATTATTACTATTGTTATTAATGTTATATTGTTATTATTTTTATTGTTGTTATTGTTGTTATTAATGTTATTATTGTTATTTTTGTTTTGTTGTTATTGTTGTTATTTTTGTTGTTATTGTTATTGTTGTTATAATTGTTATTATTGTTATTATTGTTATTGTTGTTATTGTTGTTATTGTTAATGTTGTTATTATTATTATTGTTATTGTTGTTATTATTCTTATTATTATTGTTATTGTTATTATTGTTATTATTGATATTATTGTTATTATTGTTATTATTTTTATTATTGTTATTGTTATTGCTATTATTGTTATTATTGTTATTATAGTTATTATTGTTATTATTGTTGTTATTGTTATTGTTTTTATTATTCTTATTATTGTTGTTATTGTTATTATTGTTCTTATTGCTATTATTGTTATTATGTTATTATTGTTATTAGTGTTATTAATGTTATTATCGTAATTGTTGTTATTGTTGTTATTGTTGTTATTATTATTATTATAGTTATTGTTGTTATTATTGTTATTGTTGTTATTGTTGTTATTATTGTTATTATTGTTATTATTATTATTATTATTATTAATGTTAAATTGTAATTATTGTTAATGTGGTTATTATTGTTATTGTTGTTATTGTTGTTATTGTTGTTGTTATTGTTGTTATTGTTGTTATCTTTGTTATTATTGTTATTATTGTTATTGTTGTTATTGTTGTTATTGTTGTTATTGTTGTAATTGTTGTTATTGTTTTTATTATTGTTATTGTTGTTATTGTTGTTATTATTGTTATTGTTGTTATTGATGTTGTTAATGTTATTGTTGCTATTGTTGTTATTATTTTATTTTTATTGTTGTTATTATTCTTATTATTATTGTTATTGTTGTTATTGTTGTTATTATTGTTATTATTGTTATTATTATTATTATTATTATTAATGTTAAATTGTAATTATTGTTAATGTGGTTATTATTGTTATTGTTGTTATTGTTGTTATTGTTGTTGTTATTGTTGTTATTGTTGTTATCTTTGTTATTATTGTTATTATTGTTATTGTTGTTATTGTTGTTATTGTTGTTATTGTTGTTATTGTTGTTATTATTTTTATTATTGTTATTGTTGTTATTGTTGTTATTATTGATATTGTTGTTATTGATGTTGTTAATGTTATTGTTGTTATTGTTGTTATTATTTTATTTTTATTGTTGTTATTATTCTTATTATTATTGTTATTGTTGTTACTGTTATTGTGGTTATTATTCTTATTATTGTTGTTATTGTTATTATTGTTATTATTATTATTGTTATTGTTGTTATTATTGTTATTGTTATTGTTATTGCTATGGTTATTATTATTATTGTTGTTATTATTGTTATTATTGTATTTATTGTTATTATTGTTATTATTATTATTGTTAATGTTGTTATTATTGTTATTGTTATTGTTATTATTGTTATTATTGTTATTATTGTTATTATTGTTGTTATTGTTATTGTTGTTATTATTCTTATTATTATTGTTATTGTTATTATTGTTATTATTGATATTATTGTTATTATTGTTATTATTGTTATTATTGTTATTATTGTTATTGTTATTGCTATTATTGTTATTATTGTTATTATTGTTATTATTGTTCTTATTGCTATTATTGTTATTATTGTTATTAGTGTTATTAATGTTATTATCGTTATTGTTGTTATTGTTGTTATTGTTGTTAAAATTGTTATTGTTGTTATTGTAGTTATTATTGTTATTATTGTTGTTATTGTTATTGTTGTTATTATTGTTATTGTTATTGTTGTTATTATTATTGTTATTATTGTTATTGCTGTTATTGTTGATATTATTGTTATTATTGTTATTATTGTCATTATATTTATTGTTATTGTTATTGTTGTTATTATTGCTATTGTTGTTATTGTTATTGTTATTGTTATTATTATTATTGTTGTTATTGTTATTATTATTATTATTGTTTTTGTTATTGTTGTTATTATGGATATTGTTATTGTTATTATTGTTATTATTGTTATTGTTGTTATTATTGTTATTATTGTTATTGTTGTTATTGTTGTTATTGTTGTTATTGTTTTTATTATTGTTATTGTTGTTATTGTTGTTATTATTGTTATTATTGTTGTTATTGTTAATGTGGTTATTATTGTTATTGTTGTTATTGTTGTTATTGTTGTTATTGTTGTTATTGTTGTTGTTATTGTTGTTATTGTTGTTATCTTTGTTATTATTGTTATTGTTGTTATTATTGTTATTGTTGTTATTGTTGTTATTATTGTTCTTATTGTTATTGTTGTTATTATTGTTATTGTTGCTATTGTTGTTATTGATGTTATTGTTATTGTTGTTATTATTGTTATTGTTGTTATTGTTATTATTGTTATTATTGTTATTATTGTTATTATTGTTATTATTGTTATTGTTATTGTTGTTATTATTTTTATTGTTATTGTTGTTATTATTGTTATTGTTATTGTTATTATTGTTATTATTGTTATTATTGTTATTATTGTTATTGTTATTGCTATTATTGTTATTATTCTTATTATTGTTATTATTGTTCTTATTGCTATTATTGTTATTATTGTTATTAGTGTTATTAATGTTATTATCGTTATTGTTGTTATTGTTGTTATTGTTGTTATAATTGTTATTATTGTTGTTATTGTTAATGTGGTTATTATTGTTATTGTTGTTATTATTGCTATTATTGTTGTTATTGTTATTGTTGTTATTATTCTTATTGTTGTTATTGTTATTAGAGTTATTATTGTTATTATTGTTATTGTTATTGTTATTATAGTTATTTAAGCTATTGTTGTTATTGTTGTTATTGTTATTGTTGTTATTATTGTTATTGTTGTTATTGTTATTATTGTTATTATTGTTATTATTGTTATTATTGTTATTGTTATTGTTATTATTGTTATTATTGTTATTATTGTTATTATTATTCTTATTGCTATTATTGTTATTATTGTTATTAGTGTTATTAATGTTATTATCGGTATTGTTGTTATTGTTATTATTGTTATTGTTGTTATTGTTGTCATTGTTGTTAATGTTGTTATTGTTGTTATCTTTGTTATTATTGTTATTATTGTTATTGTTGTTATTGTTGTTATTGTTGTTATTGTTGTTATTGTTGTTATTGTTTTATTATTGTTATTGTTGTTTTTGTTGTTATTATTGTTATTGTTGTTATTGATGTTGTTAATGTTATTGTTGTTATTGTTGTTATTATTTTATTTTTATTGTTGTTACTATTCTTATTATTATTGTTATTGTTGTTATTGTTATTGTGGTTATTATTCTTATTATTGTTGTTATTGTTATTATTGATATTATTATTATTGTTATTGTTGTTATTATTAATATTGTTATTGTTATTATTGTTATTATTGTTATTATTGTTATTATTGTTATTATTGTTATTGTTATTGTTATTATTGTTATTATTGTTATTATTGTTATTATTGTTCTTATTGCTATTATTGTTGTTATTGTTATTGTTGTTATTATACTTATTATTGTTGTTATTGTTATTATTGTTATTATTGTTCTTATTGCTATTATTGTTATTATGTTATTATTGTTATTAGTGTTATTAATGTTATTATCGTAATTGTTGTTATTGTTGTTATTGTTGTTTTTATTTTTATTATAGTTATTGTTGTTATTATTGTTATTGTTGTTATTGTTTTTATTATTGTTATTATTGTTATTATTATTATTATTATTATTAATGTTAAATTGTAATTATTGTTAATGTGGTTATTATTGTTATTGTTGTTATTGTTGTTGTTATTGTTGTTATTGTTGTTATCTTTGTTATTATTGTTATTATTGTTATTGTTGTTATTGTTGTTATTGTTGTTATTGTTGTTATTGTTGTTATTGTTTTTATTATTGTTATTGTTCTTATTGTTGTTATTATTGTTATTGTTGTTATTGATGTTGTTAATGTTATTGTTGTTATTGTTGTTATTATTTTATTTTTATTGTTGTTATTATTCTTATTATTATTGTTATTGTTATTATTGTTATTGTTGTTATTATTGTTATTATTGTTGTTATTGTTATTGTTATTATTGTTATTGTTATTGTTATTATTGTTATTATTGTTATTATTGTTAATATTGTTATTATTGTTCTTATTGCTATTATTGTTATTATTGTTATTAGTGTTATTAATGTTATTATCGGTATTGTTGTTATTGTTGTTATTGTTGTTATTATTTTTATTATAGTTATTGTAGTTATTATTGTTATTGTTGTTATTGTTGTTATTATTGTTATTATTGTTATTATTGTAATTATTATTATTATTGTTATTAATGTTATATTGTTATTATTGTTATTATTGTTATTGTTATTGTTATTATTATTATTGTTGTTATTATTGTTATTATTATTATTATTGTTATTGTTGTTATTATTGTTATTATTGTTATTATTGATATTATTATTATTATTATTATTATTATTATTATTATTATTATTATTATTATTATTATCCTAATTGTTATTAATGTTTTTATTATTATTGTTATTATTATTTTTGTTGTTATTGGTGTTGTTGTTATTAATATTATTATTATTATTATTATTATTATTATTGTTATTATTGTTAATGTTGTTATTATTTGTAATTAATGTTATTATTGTTATTATTGTTTTTATTGTTATTATTGTTATTATTGTTATTGCTATTGTTAGTATTATTATTGTTGTTATTATTGTTATTATTGTTATTATTGTTATTATTGTTATTATTATTATTGTTATTGTTGTTATTATTGTTATTGTTATTGTTATTATTGTTATTATTGTTATTATTGTTATTATTGTTGTTATTGTTATTGTTGTTATTATTCTTATTATTGTTGTTATTGTTATTATTGTTATTATTGTTATTATTGTTATTATTGTTCTTATTGCTATTATTGTTATTATTGTTATTATTGTTATTAGTGTTATTAATGATATTAACGTTACTGTTGTTATTGTTGTTATTGTTGTTATTATTTTTAATATAGTTATTGAAGTTATTATTGTTATTGTTGTTATTGTTGTTACTATTTTTAATATAGTTATTGAAGTTATTATTGTTATTGTTGTTATTATTGTTATTTTTGTTATTGTTGTTATTATTGTTATTATTGTTATTGTTATTGTTATTATTGTTATTATAGTTATTATTGTTATTAATGTTATTATTGTTATTTTTGTTATTGTTGTTATTGTTGTTATTTTTGTTGTTATTGTTATTGTTGTTATTATTGTTATTATTGTTATTATTGTTATTGTTGTTATTGTTGTTATTGTTAATGTTGTTATTATTGTTATTGTTATTGTTGTTATTATTCTTATTATTATTGTTATTGTTATTATTGTTATTATTGATATTATTGTTATTATTGTTATTATTTTTATTATTGTTATTGTTATTGCTATTATTGTTATTATTGTTATTATAGTTATTATTGTTATTATTGTTGTTATTGTTATTGTTGTTATTATTCTTATTATTGTTGTTATTGTTATTATTGCTATTATTGTTATTATTGTTATTATTGTTATTAATGTTATTAACGTTACTGTTGTTATTGTTGTTATTGTTGTTATTGTTATTGTTGTTATTATCGTTATTGTTGTTATTGTTATTATTGTTATTATTGTTATTATTATTATTATTGTTATTAATGTTATATTGTTATTAATGTTATTATTGTTATTGTTATTGTTATTATTATTATTGTTGTTATTATTGTTATTATTATTATTATTGTTATTGTTGTTATTATTGTTATTATTGTTATTATTGTTATTATTATTATTATTATAATTATTATTATTATTATTATTATTATTATTATTATTATCCTAATTGTTATTAATGTTTTTATTATTATTGTTATTATTATTTTTGTTGTTATTGG
This sequence comes from Vespa crabro, assembly GCF_910589235.1. Taxonomy (NCBI): domain Eukaryota; kingdom Metazoa; phylum Arthropoda; class Insecta; order Hymenoptera; family Vespidae; genus Vespa; species Vespa crabro. The sequence goes on along the minus strand of NC_060959.1, from coordinate 1,095,453 downwards.
TGTTGTTGTTATTAATATTATTATTATAATTATTATTATTATTGTTGTTATTATTGTTATTGTTGTTATTATTTGTTATTAATGTTATTATTGTTATTATTGTTATTATTGTTATTATTGTTATTATTGTTATTATTGTTACTGCTATTTTTATTATTATTATTGTTGTTATTATTGTTATTATTGTTATTATTGTTATTATTGCTATTATTATTACTATTGTTATTAATGTTATATTGTTATTATTTTTATTGTTGTTATTGTTGTTATTAATGTTATTATTGTTATTTTTGTTATTGTTGTTATTGTTGTTATTTTTGTTGTTATTGTTATTGTTGTTATAATTGTTATTATTGTTATTATTGTTATTGTTGTTATTGTTGTTATTGTTAATGTTGTTATTATTATTATTGTTATTGTTGTTATTATTCTTATTATTATTGTTATTGTTATTATTGTTATTATTGATATTATTGTTATTATTGTTATTATTTTTATTATTGTTATTGTTATTGCTATTATTGTTATTATTGTTATTATAGTTATTATTGTTATTATTGTTGTTATTGTTATTGTTGTTATTATTCTTATTATTGTTGTTATTGTTATTATTGTTCTTATTGCTATTATTGTTATTATGTTATTATTGTTATTAGTGTTATTAATGTTATTATCGTAATTGTTGTTATTGTTGTTATTGTTGATATTATTATTATTATAGTTATTGTTGTTATTATTGTTATTGTTGTTATTGTTGTTATTATTGTTATTATTGTTATTATTATTATTATTATTATTAATGTTAAATTGTAATTATTGTTAATGTGGTTATTATTGTTATTGTTGTTATTGTTGTTATTGTTGTTGTTATTGTTGTTATTGTTGTTATCTTTGTTATTATTGTTATTATTGTTATTGTTGTTATTGTTGTTATTGTTGTTATTGTTGTTATTGTTGTTATTGTTTTTATTATTGTTATTGTTGTTATTGTTGTTATTATTGTTATTGTTGTTATTGATGTTGTTAATGTTATTGTTGTTATTGTTGTTATTATTTTATTTTTATTGTTGTTATTATTCTTATTATTATTGTTATTGTTGTTATTGTTGTTATTATTGTTATTATTGTTATTATTATTATTATTATTATTAATGTTAAATTGTAATTATTGTTAATGTGGTTATTATTGTTATTGTTGTTATTGTTGTTATTGTTGTTGTTATTGTTGTTATTGTTGTTATCTTTGTTATTATTGTTATTATTGTTATTGTTGTTATTGTTGTTATTGTTGTTATTGTTGTTATTGTTGTTATTATTTTTATTATTGTTATTGTTGTTATTGTTGTTATTATTGATATTGTTGTTATTGATGTTGTTAATGTTATTGTTGTTATTGTTGTTATTATTTTATTTTTATTGTTGTTATTATTCTTATTATTATTGTTATTGTTGTTACTTTTATTGTGGTTATTATTCTTATTATTGTTGTTATTGTTATTATTGTTATTATTATTATTGTTATTGTTGTTATTATTGTTATTGTTATTGTTATTGCTATGGTTATTATTATTATTGTTGTTATTATTGTTATTATTGTATTTATTGTTATTATTGTTATTATTATTATTGTTAATGTTGTTATTATTGTTATTGTTATTGTTATTATTGTTATTATTGTTATTATTGTTATTATTGTTGTTATTGTTATTGTTGTTATTATTCTTATTATTATTGTTATTGTTATTATTGTTATTATTGATATTATTGTTATTATTGTTATTATTGTTATTATTGTTATTATTGTTATTGTTATTGCTATTATTGTTATTATTGTTATTATTGTTATTATTGTTCTTATTGCTATTATTGTTATTATTGTTATTAGTGTTATTAATGTTATTATCGTTATTGTTGTTATTGTTGTTATTGTTGTTAATATTGTTATTGTTGTTATTGTAGTTATTATTGTTATTATTGTTGTTATTGTTATTGTTGTTATTATTGTTATTGTTATTGTTGATATTATTATTGTTATTATTGTTATTGCTGTTATTGTTGATATTATTGTTATTATTGTTATTATTGTCATTATATTTATTGTTATTGTTATTGTTGTTATTATTGCTATTGTTGTTATTGTTATTGTTATTGTTATTATTATTATTGTTGTTATTGTTATTATTATTATTATTGTTTTTGTTATTGTTGTTATTATGGATATTGTTATTGTTATTATTGTTATTATTGTTATTATTGTTGTTATTGTTATTGTTGTTATTATTGTTATTATTGTTATTGTTGTTATTGTTGTTATTGTTGTTATTGTTTTTATTATTGTTATTGTTGTTATTGTTGTTATTATTGTTATTATTGTTGTTATTGTTAATGTGGTTATTATTGTTATTGTTGTTATTGTTGTTATTGTTGTTATTGTTGTTATTGTTGTTGTTATTGTTGTTATTGTTGTTATCTTTGTTATTATTGTTATTGTTGTTATTATTGTTATTGTTGTTATTGTTGTTATTATTGTTCTTATTGTTATTGTTGTTATTATTGTTATTGTTGCTATTGTTGTTATTGATGTTATTGTTATTGTTGTTATTATTGTTATTGTTGTTATTGTTATTATTGTTATTATTGTTATTATTGTTATTATTGTTATTATTGTTATTGTTATTGTTGTTATTATTTTTATTGTTATTGTTGTTATTATTGTTATTGTTATTGTTATTATTGTTATTATTGTTATTATTGTTATTATTGTTATTGTTATTGCTATTATTGTTATTATTCTTATTATTGTTATTATTGTTCTTATTGCTATTATTGTTATTATTGTTATTAGTGTTATTAATGTTATTATCGTTATTGTTGTTATTGTTGTTATTGTTGTTATAATTGTTATTATTGTTGTTATTGTTAATGTGGTTATTATTGTTATTGTTGTTATTATTGCTATTATTGTTGTTATTGTTATTGTTGTTATTATTCTTATTGTTGTTATTGTTATTAGAGTTATTATTGTTATTATTGTTATTGTTATTGTTATTATTGTTATTGTTGTTATTGTTGTTATTGTTATTGTTGTTATTATTGTTATTGTTGTTATTGTTATTATTGTTATTATTGTTATTATTGTTATTATTGTTATTGTTATTGTTATTATTGTTATTATTGTTATTATTGTTATTATTGTTCTTATTGCTATTATTGTTATTATTGTTATTAGTGTTATTAATGTTATTATCGGTATTGTTGTTATTGTTTTTATTATTGTTATTGTTGTTATTGTTGTTATTATTGTTATTGTTGTTATTGATGTTGTTAATGTTATTGTTGTTATTGTTGTTATTATTTTATTTTTATTGTTGTTATTATTCTTATTATTATTGTTACTGTTATTATTGTTATTGTTGTTATTATTGTTATTATTGTTGTTATTGTTATTATTGTTGTTATTGTTATTATTGTTATTGTTGTTATTGTTGTCATTGTTGTTAATGTTGTTATTGTTGTTATCTTTGTTATTATTGTTATTATTGTTATTGTTGTTATTGTTGTTATTGTTGTTATTGTTGTTATTGTTGTTATTGTTTTATTATTGTTATTGTTGTTTTTGTTGTTATTATTGTTATTGTTGTTATTGATGTTGTTAATGTTATTGTTGTTATTGTTGTTATTATTTTATTTTTATTGTTGTTACTATTCTTATTATTATTGTTATTGTTGTTACTGTTATTGTGGTTATTATTCTTATTATTGTTGTTATTGTTATTATTGATATTATTATTATTGTTATTGTTGTTATTATTAATATTGTTATTGTTATTATTGTTATTATTGTTATTATTGTTATTATTGTTATTATTGTTATTGTTATTGTTATTATTGTTATTATTGTTATTATTGTTATTATTGTTCTTATTGCTATTATTGTTATTATTGTTATTATTGTTACTAGTGTTATTAATGTTATTAACGTTACTGTTGTTATTGTTGTTATTGTTGTTATTATTTTTAATATAGTTATTGAAGTTATTATTGTTATTGTTGTTATTATTGTTATTCTTGTTATTGTTGTTATTATTGTTATTATTGTTATTATTGTTATTGTTATTGTTATTATTGTTATTATTGTTTCTATTGTTATTAATGTTATTATTGTTATTTTTGTTATTGTTGTTATTGTTGTTATTTTTGTTGTTATTGTTATTGTTGTTATTATTGTTATTATTGTTATTATTGTTATTAATGTTATTATTGTTATTCTTGATATTGTTGTTATTGTTGTTATTTTTGTTGTTATTGTTATTATTCTTATTATTATTGTTATTGGTATTATTGTTATTATTGTTATTATTGTTATTATTGTTATTATTTTTATTATTGTTATTGTTATTGTTATTATTGTTATTATTGTTATTATTGTTATTATTGTTATTATTGTTGTTATTGTTATTGTTGTTATTATTCTTATTATTGTTGTTATTGTTATTATTGTTATTATTGTTCTTATTGCTATTATTGTTATTATGTTATTATTGTTATTAGTGTTATTAATATTATTATCGTAATTGTTGTTATTGTTGTTATTGTTGTTTTTATTTTTATTATAGTTATTGTTGTTATTATTGTTATTGTTGTTATTGTTGTTATTATTGTTATTATTGTTATTATTATTATTATTATTATTAATGTTAAATTGTAATTATTGTTAATGTGGTTATTATTGTTATTGTTGTTATTGTTGTTGTTATTGTTGTTATTGTTGTTATCTTTGTTATTATTGTTATTATTGTTATTGTTGTTATTGTTGTTATTGTTGTTATTGTTGTTATTGTTGTTATTGTTTTTATTATTGTTATTGTTGTTATTGTTGTTATTATTGTTATTGTTGTTATTGATGTTGTTAATGTTATTGTTGTTATTGTTGTTATTATTTTATTTTTATTGTAGTTATTATTGTTATTATTATTGTTATTGTTATTATTGTTATTGTTACTATTATTGTTATTATTGTTGTTATTGTTATTGTTATTATTGTTATTGTTATTGTTATTATTGTTATTATTGTTATTATTGTTATTATTGTTATTATTGTTCTTATTGCTATTATTGTTATTATTGTTATTAGTGTTATTAATGTTATTATCGGTATTGTTGTTATTGTTGTTATTGTTGTTATTATTTTTATTATAGTTATTGTAGTTATTATTGTTATTGTTGTTATTGTTGTTATTATTGTTATTATTGTTATTATTGTAATTATTATTATTATTGTTATTAATGTTATATTGTTATTATTGTTATTATTGTTATTATTGTTATTATTGTTCTTATTGCTATTATTGTTATTATTGTTATTAGTGTTATTAATGTTATTATCGGTATTGTTGTTATTGTTATTACTGTTATTATTGTTATTGTTGTTATTGTTGTTATTATTGTTATTGTTGTTATTATTTTATTTTTATTGTTGTTATTATTCTTATTATTATTGTTACTGTTATTATTGTTATTGTTGTTATTATTGTTATTATTGTTGTTATTGTTATTATTGTTGTTATTGTTATTATTGTTATTGTTGTTATTGTTGTCATTGTTGTTAAGGTTGTTATTGTTGTTATCTTTGTTATTATTGTTATTATTGTTATTGTTGTTATTGTTGTTATTGTTGTTATTGTTGTTATTGTTGTTATTGTTTTATTATTGTTATTGTTGTTTTTGTTGTTATTATTGTTATTGTTGTTATTGATGTTGTTAATGTTATTGTTGTTATTGTTGTTATTATTTTATTTTTATTCTTGTTACTATTCTTATTATTATTGTTATTGTTGTTATTGTTATTGTGGTTATTATTCTTATTATTGTTGTTATTGTTATTATTGATATTATTATTATTGTTATTGTTGTTATTATTAATATTGTTATTGTTATTATTGTTATTATTGTTATTATTGTTATTATTGTTATTATTGTTATTGTTATTGTTATTATTGTTATTATTGTTATTATTGTTATTATTGTTCTTATTGCTATTATTGTTGTTATTGTTATTGTTGTTATTATTCTTATTATTGTTGTTATTGTTATTATTGTTATTATTGTTCTTATTGCTATTATTGTTATTATGTTATTATTGTTATTAGTGTTATTAATGTTATTATCGTAATTGTTGTTATTGTTGTTATTGTTGTTTTTATTTTTATTATAGTTATTGTTGTTATTATTGTTATTGTTTTTATTGTTGTTATTATTGTTATTATTGTTATTATTATTATTATTATTATTAATGTTAATTTGTAATTATTGTTAATGTGGTTATTATTGTTATTGTTTTTATTATTTTTATTGTTGTTATTATTCTTATTATTATTGTTATTGTTATTATTGTTATTGTTGTTATTATTGTTATTATTGTTGTTATTGTTATTGTTATTATTGTTATTGTTATTGTTATTATTGTTATTATTGTTATTATTGTTATTATTGTTATTATTGTTCTTATTGCTATTATTGTTATTATTGTTATTAGTGTTATTAATGTTATTATCGGTATTGTTGTTATTGTTGTTATTGTTGTTATTATTTTTATTATAGTTATTGTAGTTATTATTGTTATTGTTGTTATTGTTGTTATTATTGTTATTATTGTTATTATTGTTATTATTATTATTATTGTTATTATTGTTATATTGTTATTATTGTTATTATTGTTATTGTTATTGTTATTATTATTATTGTTGTTATTATTGTTATTATTATTATTATTGTTATTGTTGTTATTATTGTTATTATTGTTATTATTGATATTATTATTATTATTATTATTATTATTATTATTATTATTATTATTATTATTATTATTATTATCCTAATTGTTATTAATGTTTTTATTATTATTGTTATTATTATTTTTGTTGTTATTGGTGTTGTTGTTATTAATATTATTATTATTATTATCATTATTATTATTGTTATTATTGTTATTGTTGTTATTATTTGTAATTAATGTTATTATTGTTATTATTGTTTTTATTGTTATTATTGTTATTATTGTTATTGCTATTGTTAGTATTATTATTGTTGTTATTATTGTTATTATTGTTATTATTGTTATTATTGCTATTATTGTTATTATTATTATTGTTATTGTTGTTATTATTGTTATTGTTATTGTTATTATTGTTATTATTGTTATTATTGTTATTATTGTTGTTATTGTTATTGTTGTTATTATTCTTATTATTGTTGTTATTGTTATTATTGTTATTATTGTTATTATTGTTATTATTGTTCTTATTGCTATTATTGTTATTATTGTTATTATTGTTATTAGTGTTATTAATGTTATTAACGTTACTGTTGTTATTGTTGTTATTGTTGTTATTATTTTTAATATAGTTATTGAAGTTATTATTGTTATTGTTGTTATTATTGTTATTCTTGTTATTGTTGTTATTATTGTTATTATTGTTATTATTGTTATTGTTATTGTTATTATTGTTATTATAGTTATTATTGTTATTAATGTTATTATTGTTATTTTTGTTATTGTTGTTATTGTTGTTATTTTTGTTGTTATTGTTATTGTTGTTATTATTGTTATTATTGTTATTGTTGTTATTGATGTTGTTAATGTTATTGTTGTTATTGTTGTTATTATTTTATTTTTATTGTTGTTATTATTCTTATTATTATTGTTATTGTTGTTACTTTTATTGTGGTTATTATTCTTATTATTGTTGTTATTGTTATTATTGTTATTATTATTATTGTTATTGTTGTTATTATTGTTATTGTTATTGTTATTGCTATGGTTATTATTATTATTGTTGTTATTATTGTTATTATTGTATTTATTGTTATTATTGTTATTATTATTATTGTTAATGTTGTTATTATTGTTATTGTTATTGTTATTATTGTTATTATTGTTATTATTGTTATTATTGTTGTTATTGTTATTGTTGTTATTATTCTTATTATTATTGTTATTGTTATTATTGTTATTATTGATATTATTGTTATTATTGTTATTATTGTTAATATTGTTATTATTGTTATTGTTATTGCTATTATTGTTATTATTGTTATTATTGTTATTATTGTTCTTATTGCTATTATTGTTATTATTGTTATTAGTGTTATTAATGTTATTATCGTTATTGTTGTTATTGTTGTTATTGTTGTTAATATTTTTATTGTTGTTATTGTAGTTATTATTGTTATTATTGTTGTTATTGTTATTGTTGTTATTATTGTTATTGTTATTGTTGATATTATTATTGTTATTATTGTTATTGCTGTTATTGTTGATATTATTGTTATTATTGTTATTATTGTCATTATATTTATTGTTATTGTTATTGTTGTTATTATTGCTATTGTTGTTATTGTTATTGTTATTGTTATTATTATTATTGTTGTTATTGTTATTATTATTATTATTGTTTTTGTTATTGTTGTTATTATGGATATTGTTATTGTTATTATTGTTATTATTGTTATTATTGTTGTTATTGTTATTGTTGTTATTATTGTTATTATTGTTATTGTTGTTATTGTTGTTATTGTTGTTATTGTTTTTATTATTGTTATTGTTGTTATTGTTGTTATTATTGTTATTATTGTTGTTATTGTTAATGTGGTTATTATTGTTATTGTTGTTATTGTTGTTATTGTTGTTATTGTTGTTATTGTTGTTGTTATTGTTGTTATTGTTGTTATCTTTGTTATTATTGTTATTGTTGTTATTATTGTTATTGTTGTTATTGTTGTTATTATTGTTCTTATTGTTATTGTTGTTATTATTGTTATTGTTGCTATTGTTGTTATTGATGTTATTGTTATTGTTGTTATTATTGTTATTGTTGTTATTGTTATTATTGTTATTATTGTTATTATTGTTATTATTGTTATTATTGTTATTGTTATTGTTGTTATTATTTTTATTGTTATTGTTGTTATTATTGTTATTGTTATTGTTATTATTGTTATTATTGTTATTATTGTTATTATTGTTATTGTTATTGCTATTATTGTTATTATTCTTATTATTGTTATTATTGTTCTTATTGCTATTATTGTTATTATTGTTATTAGTGTTATTAATGTTATTATCGTTATTGTTGTTATTGTTGTTATTGTTGTTATAATTGTTATTATTGTTGTTATTGTTAATGTGGTTATTATTGTTATTGTTGTTATTATTGCTATTATTGTTGTTATTGTTATTGTTGTTATTATTCTTATTGTTGTTATTGTTATTAGAGTTATTATTGTTATTATTGTTATTGTTATTGTTATTGTTGTTATTTAAGCTATTGTTGTTATTGTTGTTATTGTTATTGTTGTTATTATTGTTATTGTTGTTATTGTTATTATTGTTATTATTGTTATTATTGTTATTATTGTTATTGTTATTGTTATTATTGTTATTATTGTTATTATTGTTATTATTGTTCTTATTGCTATTATTGTTATTATTGTTATTAGTGTTATTAATGTTATTATCGGTATTGTTGTTATTGTTTTTATTATTGTTATTGTTGTTATTGTTGTTATTATTGTTATTGTTGTTATTGATGTTGTTAATGTTATTGTTGTTATTGTTGTTATTATTTTATTTTTATTGTTGTTATTATTCTTATTATTATTGTTACTGTTATTATTGTTATTGTTGTTATTATTGTTATTATTGTTGTTATTGTTATTATTGTTGTTATTGTTATTATTGTTATTGTTGTTATTGTTGTCATTGTTGTTAATGTTGTTATTGTTGTTATCTTTGTTATTATTGTTATTATTGTTATTGTTGTTATTGTTGTTATTGTTGTTATTGTTGTTATTGTTTTATTATTGTTATTGTTGTTTTTGTTGTTATTATTGTTATTGTTGTTATTGATGTTGTTAATGTTATTGTTGTTATTGTTGTTATTATTTTATTTTTATTGTTGTTACTATTCTTATTATTATTGTTATTGTTGTTACTGTTATTGTGGTTATTATTCTTATTATTGTTGTTATTGTTATTATTGATATTATTATTATTGTTATTGTTGTTATTATTAATATTGTTATTGTTATTATTGTTATTATTGTTATTATTGTTATTATTGTTATTATTGTTATTGTTATTGTTATTATTGTTATTATTGTTATTATTGTTATTATTGTTCTTATTGCTATTATTGTTATTATTGTTATTATTGTTACTAGTGTTATTAATGTTATTAACGTTACTGTTGTTATTGTTGTTATTGTTGTTATTATTTTTAATATAGTTATTGAAGTTATTATTGTTATTGTTGTTATTATTGTTATTCTTGTTATTGTTGTTATTATTGTTATTATTGTTATTATTGTTATTGTTATTGTTATTATTGTTATTATTGTTTCTATTGTTATTAATGTTATTATTGTTATTTTTGTTATTGTTGTTATTGTTGTTATTTTTGTTGTTATTGTTATTGTTGTTATTATTGTTATTATTGTTATTATTGTTATTAATGTTATTATTGTTATTCTTGATATTGTTGTTATTGTTGTTATTTTTGTTGTTATTGTTATTATTCTTATTATTATTGTTATTGGTATTATTGTTATTATTGATACTATTGTTATTATTGTTATTATTTTTATTATTGTTATTGTTATTGTTATTATTGTTATTATTGTTATTATTGTTATTATTGTTATTATTGTTGTTATTGTTATTGTTGTTATTATTCTTATTATTGTTGTTATTGTTATTATTGTTATTATTGTTCTTATTGCTATTATTGTTATTATGTTATTATTGTTATTAGTGTTATTAATGTTATTATCGGTATTGTTGTTATTGTTTTTATTATTGTTATTGTTGTTATTGTTGTTATTATTGTTATTGTTGTTATTATTTTATTTTTATTGTTGTTATTATTCTTATTATTATTGTTACTGTTATTATTGTTATTGTTGTTATTATTGTTATTATTGTTGTTATTGTTATTATTGTTGTTATTGTTATTATTGTTATTGTTGTTATTGTTGTTATTGTTGTTATTTTTGTTGTTATTGTTATTATTCTTATTATTATTGTTATTGGTATTATTGTTATTATTGATACTATTGTTATTATTGTTATTATTTTTATTATTGTTATTGTTATTGTTATTATTGTTATTATTGTTATTATTGTTATTATTGCTATTATTGTTGTTATTGTTATTGTTGTTATTATACTTATTATTGTTGTTATTGTTATTATTGTTATTATTGTTCTTATTGCTATTATTGTTATTATGTTATTATTGTTATTAGTGTTATTAATGTTATTATCGTAATTGTTGTTATTGTTGTTATTGTTGTTTTTATTTTTATTATAGTTATTGTTGTTATTATTGTTATTGTTGTTATTGTTTTTATTATTGTTATTATTGTTATTATTATTATTATTATTATTAATGTTAAATTGTAATTATTGTTAATGTGGTTATTATTGTTATTGTTGTTATTGTTGTTGTTATTGTTGTTATTGTTGTTATCTTTGTTATTATTGTTATTATTGTTATTGTTGTTATTGTTGTTATTGTTGTTATTGTTGTTATTGTTGTTATTGTTTTTATTATTGTTATTGTTCTTATTGTTGTTATTATTGTTATTGTTGTTATTGATGTTGTTAATGTTATTGTTGTTATTGTTGTTATTATTTTATTTTTATTGTTGTTATTATTCTTATTATTATTGTTATTGTTATTATTGTTATTGTTGTTATTATTGTTATTATTGTTGTTATTGTTATTGTTATTATTGTTATTGTTATTGTTATTATTGTTATTATTGTTATTATTGTTAATATTGTTATTATTGTTCTTATTGCTATTATTGTTATTATTGTTATTAGTGTTATTAATGTTATTATCGGTATTGTTGTTATTGTTGTTATTGTTGTTATTATTTTTATTATAGTTATTGTTGTTATTATTGTTATTGTTGTTATTGTTGTTATTATTGTTATTATTGTTATTATTGTAATTATTATTATTATTGTTATTAATGTTATATTGTTATTATTGTTATTGTTGTTATTGTTATTGTTATTATTATTATTGTTGTTATTATTGTTATTATTATTATTATTGTTATTATTGTTATTATTGTTATTATTGTTATTATTGATATTATTATTATTATTATTATTATTATTATTATTATTATTATTATTATTATTATTATTATCCTAATTGTTATTAATGTTTTTATTATTATTGTTATTATTATTTTTGTTGTTATTGGTGTTGTTGTTATTAATATTATTATTATTATTATTATTATTATTATTGTTATTATTGTTATTGTTGTTATTATTTGTAATTAATGTTATTATTGTTATTATTGTTTTTATTGTTATTATTGTTATTATTGTTATTGCTATTGTTAGTATTATTATTGTTGTTATTATTGTTATTATTGTTATTATTGTTATTATTGTTATTATTATTATTGTTATTGTTGTTATTATTGTTATTGTTATTGTTATTATTGTTATTATTGTTATTATTGTTATTATTGTTGTTATTGTTATTGTTGTTATTATTCTTATTATTGTTGTTATTGTTATTATTGTTATTATTGTTATTATTGTTATTATTGTTCTTATTGCTATTATTGTTATTATTGTTATTATTGTTATTAGTGTTATTAATGATATTAACGTTACTGTTGTTATTGTTGTTATTGTTGTTATTATTTTTAATATAGTTATTGAAGTTATTATTGTTATTGTTGTTATTGTTGTTACTATTTTTAATATAGTTATTGAAGTTATTATTGTTATTGTTGTTATTATTGTTATTCTTGTTATTGTTGTTATTATTGTTATTATTGTTATTGTTATTGTTATTATTGTTATTATAGTTATTATTGTTATTAATGTTATTATTGTTATTTTTGTTATTGTTGTTATTGTTGTTATTTTTGTTGTTATTGTTATTGTTGTTATTATTGTTATTATTGTTATTATTGTTATTGTTGTTATTGTTGTTATTGTTAATGTTGTTATTATTGTTATTGTTATTGTTGTTATTATTCTTATTATTATTGTTATTGTTATTATTGTTATTATTGATATTATTGTTATTATTGTTATTATTTTTATTATTGTTATTGTTATTGCTATTATTGTTATTATTGTTATTATAGTTATTATTGTTATTATTGTTGTTATTGTTATTGTTGTTATTATTCTTATTATTGTTGTTATTGTTATTATTGCTATTATTGTTATTATTGTTATTATTGTTATTAATGTTATTAACGTTACTGTTGTTATTGTTGTTATTGTTGTTATTGTTATTGTTGTTATTATCGTTATTGTTGTTATTGTTATTATTGTTATTATTGTTATTATTATTATTATTGTTATTAATGTTATATTGTTATTAATGTTATTATTGTTATTGTTATTGTTATTATTATTATTGTTGTTATTATTGTTATTATTATTATTATTGTTATTGTTGTTATTATTGTTATTATTGTTATTATTGTTATTATTATTATTATTATAATTATTATTATTATTATTATTATTATTATTATTATTATCCTAATTGTTATTAATGTTTTTATTATTATTGTTATTATTATTTTTGTTGTTATTGGTGTTGTTGTTATTAATATTATTATTATAATTATTATTATTATTGTTGTTATTATTGTTATTGTTGTTATTATTTGTTATTAATGTTATTATTGTTATTATTGTTATTATTGTTATTATTGTTATTATTGTTATTATTGTTACTGCTATTTTTATTATTATTATTGTTGTTATTATTGTTATTATTGTTATTATTGTTATTATTGCTATTATTATTACTATTGTTATTAATGTTATATTGTTATTATTTTTATTGTTGTTATTGTTGTTATTAATGTTATTATTGTTATTTTTGTTATTGTTGTTATTGTTGTTATTTTTGTTGTTATTGTTATTGTTGTTATAATTGTTATTATTGTTATTATTGTTATTGTTGTTATTGTTGTTATTGTTAATGTTGTTATTATTATTATTGTTATTGTTGTTATTATTCTTATTATTATTGTTATTGTTATTATTGTTATTATTGATATTATTGTTATTATTGTTATTATTTTTATTATTGTTATTGTTATTGCTATTATTGTTATTATTGTTATTATAGTTATTATTGTTATTATTGTTGTTATTGTTATTGTTGTTATTATTCTTATTATTGTTGTTATTGTTATTATTGTTCTTATTGCTATTATTGTTATTATGTTATTATTGTTATTAGTGTTATTAATGTTATTATCGTAATTGTTGTTATTGTTGTTATTGTTGTTATTATTATTATTATAGTTATTGTTGTTATTATTGTTATTGTTGTTATTGTTGTTATTATTGTTATTATTGTTATTATTATTATTATTATTATTAATGTTAAATTGTAATTATTGTTAATGTGGTTATTATTGTTATTGTTGTTATTGTTGTTATTGTTGTTGTTATTGTTGTTATTGTTGTTATCTTTGTTATTATTGTTATTATTGTTATTGTTGTTATTGTTGTTATTGTTGTTATTGTTGTTATTGTTGTTATTGTTTTTATTATTGTTATTGTTGTTATTGTTGTTATTATTGTTATTGTTGTTATTGATGTTGTTAATGTTATTGTTGTTATTGTTGTTATTATTTTATTTTTATTGTTGTTATTATTCTTATTATTATTGTTATTGTTGTTATTGTTGTTATTATTGTTATTATTGTTATTATTATTATTATTATTATTAATGTTAAATTGTAATTATTGTTAATGTGGTTATTATTGTTATTGTTGTTATTGTTGTTATTGTTGTTGTTATTGTTGTTATTGTTGTTATCTTTGTTATTATTGTTATTATTGTTATTGTTGTTATTGTTGTTATTGTTGTTATTGTTGTTATTGTTGTTATTATTTTTATTATTGTTATTGTTGTTATTGTTGTTATTATTGATATTGTTGTTATTGATGTTGTTAATGTTATTGTTGTTATTGTTGTTATTATTTTATTTTTATTGTTGTTATTATTCTTATTATTATTGTTATTGTTGTTACTTTTATTGTGGTTATTATTCTTATTATTGTTGTTATTGTTATTATTGTTATTATTATTATTGTTATTGTTGTTATTATTGTTATTGTTATTGTTATTGCTATGGTTATTATTATTATTGTTGTTATTATTGTTATTATTGTATTTATTGTTATTATTGTTATTATTATTATTGTTAATGTTGTTATTATTGTTATTGTTATTGTTATTATTGTTATTATTGTTATTATTGTTATTATTGTTGTTATTGTTATTGTTGTTATTATTCTTATTATTATTGTTATTGTTATTATTGTTATTATTGATATTATTGTTATTATTGTTATTATTGTTATTATTGTTATTATTGTTATTGTTATTGCTATTATTGTTATTATTGTTATTATTGTTATTATTGTTCTTATTGCTATTATTGTTATTATTGTTATTAGTGTTATTAATGTTATTATCGTTATTGTTGTTATTGTTGTTATTGTTGTTAATATTGTTATTGTTGTTATTGTAGTTATTATTGTTATTATTGTTGTTATTGTTATTGTTGTTATTATTGTTATTGTTATTGTTGATATTATTATTGTTATTATTGTTATTGCTGTTATTGTTGATATTATTGTTATTATTGTTATTATTGTCATTATATTTATTGTTATTGTTATTGTTGTTATTATTGCTATTGTTGTTATTGTTATTGTTATTGTTATTATTATTATTGTTGTTATTGTTATTATTATTATTATTGTTTTTGTTATTGTTGTTATTATGGATATTGTTATTGTTATTATTGTTATTATTGTTATTATTGTTGTTATTGTTATTGTTGTTATTATTGTTATTATTGTTATTGTTGTTATTGTTGTTATTGTTGTTATTGTTTTTATTATTGTTATTGTTGTTATTGTTGTTATTATTGTTATTATTGTTGTTATTGTTAATGTGGTTATTATTGTTATTGTTGTTATTGTTGTTATTGTTGTTATTGTTGTTATTGTTGTTGTTATTGTTGTTATTGTTGTTATCTTTGTTATTATTGTTATTGTTGTTATTATTGTTATTGTTGTTATTGTTGTTATTATTGTTCTTATTGTTATTGTTGTTATTATTGTTATTGTTGCTATTGTTGTTATTGATGTTATTGTTATTGTTGTTATTATTGTTATTGTTGTTATTGTTATTATTGTTATTATTGTTATTATTGTTATTATTGTTATTATTGTTATTGTTATTGTTGTTATTATTTTTATTGTTATTGTTGTTATTATTGTTATTGTTATTGTTATTATTGTTATTATTGTTATTATTGTTATTATTGTTATTGTTATTGCTATTATTGTTATTATTCTTATTATTGTTATTATTGTTCTTATTGCTATTATTGTTATTATTGTTATTAGTGTTATTAATGTTATTATCGTTATTGTTGTTATTGTTGTTATTGTTGTTATAATTGTTATTATTGTTGTTATTGTTAATGTGGTTATTATTGTTATTGTTGTTATTATTGCTATTATTGTTGTTATTGTTATTGTTGTTATTATTCTTATTGTTGTTATTGTTATTAGAGTTATTATTGTTATTATTGTTATTGTTATTGTTATTATAGTTATTTAAGCTATTGTTGTTATTGTTGTTATTGTTATTGTTGTTATTATTGTTATTGTTGTTATTGTTATTATTGTTATTATTGTTATTATTGTTATTATTGTTATTGTTATTGTTATTATTGTTATTATTGTTATTATTGTTATTATTGTTCTTATTGCTATTATTGTTATTATTGTTATTAGTGTTATTAATGTTATTATCGGTATTGTTGTTATTGTTTTTATTATTGTTATTGTTGTTATTGTTGTTATTATTGTTATTGTTGTTATTGATGTTGTTAATGTTATTGTTGTTATTGTTGTTATTATTTTATTTTTATTGTTGTTATTATTCTTATTATTATTGTTACTGTTATTATTGTTATTGTTGTTATTATTGTTATTATTGTTGTTATTGTTATTATTGTTGTTATTGTTATTATTGTTATTGTTGTTATTGTTGTCATTGTTGTTAATGTTGTTATTGTTGTTATCTTTGTTATTATTGTTATTATTGTTATTGTTGTTATTGTTGTTATTGTTGTTATTGTTGTTATTGTTGTTATTGTTTTATTATTGTTATTGTTGTTTTTGTTGTTATTATTGTTATTGTTGTTATTGATGTTGTTAATGTTATTGTTGTTATTGTTGTTATTATTTTATTTTTATTGTTGTTACTATTCTTATTATTATTGTTATTGTTGTTACTGTTATTGTGGTTATTATTCTTATTATTGTTGTTATTGTTATTATTGATATTATTATTATTGTTATTGTTGTTATTATTAATATTGTTATTGTTATTATTGTTATTATTGTTATTATTGTTATTATTGTTATTATTGTTATTGTTATTGTTATTATTGTTATTATTGTTATTATTGTTATTATTGTTCTTATTGCTATTATTGTTATTATTGTTATTATTGTTACTAGTGTTATTAATGTTATTAACGTTACTGTTGTTATTGTTGTTATTGTTGTTATTATTTTTAATATAGTTATTGAAGTTATTATTGTTATTGTTGTTATTATTGTTATTCTTGTTATTGTTGTTATTATTGTTATTATTGTTATTATTGTTATTGTTATTGTTATTATTGTTATTATTGTTTCTATTGTTATTAATGTTATTATTGTTATTTTTGTTATTGTTGTTATTGTTGTTATTTTTGTTGTTAATGTTATTGTTGTTATTATTGTTATTATTGTTATTATTGTTATTAATGTTATTATTGTTATTCTTGATATTGTTGTTATTGTTGTTATTTTTGTTGTTATTGTTATTATTCTTATTATTATTGTTATTGGTATTATTGTTATTATTGATACTATTGTTATTATTGTTATTATTTTTATTATTGTTATTGTTATTGTTATTATTGTTATTATTGTTATTATTGTTATTATTGTTATTATTGTTGTTATTGTTATTGTTGTTATTATTCTTATTATTGTTGTTATTGTTATTATTGTTATTATTGTTCTTATTGCTATTATTGTTATTATGTTATTATTGTTATTAGTGTTATTAATATTATTATCGTAATTGTTGTTATTGTTGTTATTGTTGTTTTTATTTTTATTATAGTTATTGTTGTTATTATTGTTATTGTTGTTATTGTTGTTATTATTGTTATTATTGTTATTATTATTATTATTATTATTAATGTTAAATTGTAATTATTGTTAATGTGGTTATTATTGTTATTGTTGTTATTGTTGTTGTTATTGTTGTTATTGTTGTTATCTTTGTTATTATTGTTATTATTGTTATTGTTGTTATTGTTGTTATTGTTGTTATTGTTGTTATTGTTGTTATTGTTTTTATTATTGTTATTGTTGTTATTGTTGTTATTATTGTTATTGTTGTTATTGATGTTGTTAATGTTATTGTTGTTATTGTTGTTATTATTTTATTTTTATTGTAGTTATTATTCTTATTATTATTGTTATTGTTATTATTGTTATTGTTACTATTATTGTTATTATTGTTGTTATTGTTATTGTTATTATTGTTATTGTTATTGTTATTATTGTTATTATTGTTATTATTGTTATTATTGTTATTATTGTTCTTATTGCTATTATTGTTATTATTGTTATTAGTGTTATTAATGTTATTATCGGTATTGTTGTTATTGTTGTTATTGTTGTTATTATTTTTATTATAGTTATTGTAGTTATTATTGTTATTGTTGTTATTGTTGTTATTATTGTTATTATTGTTATTATTGTAATTATTATTATTATTGTTATTAATGTTATATTGTTATTATTGTTATTATTGTTATTATTGTTATTATTGTTCTTATTGCTATTATTGTTATTATTGTTATTAGTGTTATTAATGTTATTATCGGTATTGTTGTTATTGTTTTTATTATTGTTATTGTTGTTATTGTTGTTATTATTGTTATTGTTGTTATTATTTTATTTTTATTGTTGTTATTATTCTTATTATTGTTATTATTGTTATTATTGTTATTGTTGTTATTATTGTTATTATTGTTGTTATTGTTATTATTGTTGTTATTGTTATTATTGTTATTGTTGTTATTGTTGTCATTGTTGTTAAGGTTGTTATTGTTGTTATCTTTGTTATTATTGTTATTATTGTTATTGTTGTTATTGTTGTTATTGTTGTTATTGTTGTTATTGTTGTTATTGTTTTATTATTGTTATTGTTGTTTTTGTTGTTATTATTGTTATTGTTGTTATTGATGTTGTTAATGTTATTGTTGTTATTGTTGTTATTATTTTATTTTTATTCTTGTTACTATTCTTATTATTATTGTTATTGTTGTTATTGTTATTGTGGTTATTATTCTTATTATTGTTGTTATTGTTATTATTGATATTATTATTATTGTTATTGTTGTTATTATTAATATTGTTATTGTTATTATTGTTATTATTGTTATTATTGTTATTATTGTTATTATTGTTATTGTTATTGTTATTATTGTTATTATTGTTATTATTGTTATTATTGTTCTTATTGCTATTATTGTTGTTATTGTTATTGTTGTTATTATTCTTATTATTGTTGTTATTGTTATTATTGTTATTATTGTTCTTATTGCAATTATTGTTATTATGTTATTATTGTTATTAGTGTTATTAATGTTATTATCGTAATTGTTGTTATTGTTGTTATTGTTGTTTTTATTTTTATTATAGTTATTGTTGTTATTATTGTTATTGTTTTTATTGTTGTTATTATTGTTATTATTGTTATTATTATTATTATTATTATTAATGTTAATTTGTAATTATTGTTAATGTGGTTATTATTGTTATTGTTTTTATTATTTTTATTGTTGTTATTATTCTTATTATTATTGTTATTGTTATTATTGTTATTGTTGTTATTATTGTTATTATTGTTGTTATTGTTATTGTTATTATTGTTATTGTTATTGTTATTATTGTTATTATTGTTATTATTGTTATTATTGTTATTATTGTTCTTATTGCTATTATTGTTATTATTGTTATTAGTGTTATTAATGTTATTATCGGTATTGTTGTTATTGTTGTTATTGTTGTTATTATTTTTATTATAGTTATTGTAGTTATTATTGTTATTGTTGTTATTGTTGTTATTATTGTTATTATTGTTATTATTGTAATTATTATTATTATTGTTATTAATGTTATATTGTTATTATTGTTATTATTGTTATTGTTATTGTTATTATTATTATTGTTGTTATTATTGTTATTATTATTATTATTGTTATTGTTGTTATTATTGTTATTATTGTTATTATTGATATTATTATTATTATTATTATTATTATTATTATTATTATTATTATTATTATTATTATTATTATCCTAATTGTTATTAATGTTTTTATTATTATTGTTATTATTATTTTTGTTGTTATTGGTGTTGTTGTTATTAATATTATTATTATTATTATCATTATTATTATTGTTATTATTGTTATTGTTGTTATTATTTGTAATTAATGTTATTATTGTTATTATTGTTTTTATTGTTATTATTGTTATTATTGTTATTGCTATTGTTAGTATTATTATTGTTGTTATTATTGTTATTATTGTTATTATTGTTATTATTGCTATTATTGTTATTATTATTATTGTTATTGTTGTTATTATTGTTATTGTTATTGTTATTATTGTTATTATTGTTATTATTGTTATTATTGTTGTTATTGTTATTGTTGTTATTATTCTTATTATTGTTGTTATTGTTATTATTGTTATTATTGTTATTATTGTTATTATTGTTCTTATTGCTATTATTGTTATTATTGTTATTATTGTTATTAGTGTTATTAATGTTATTAACGTTACTGTTGTTATTGTTGTTATTGTTGTTATTATTTTTAATATAGTTATTGAAGTTATTATTGTTATTGTTGTTATTATTGTTATTCTTGTTATTGTTGTTATTATTGTTATTATTGTTATTATTGTTATTGTTATTGTTATTATTGTTATTATAGTTATTATTGTTATTAATGTTATTATTGTTATTTTTGTTATTGTTGTTATTGTTGTTATTATTGTTGTTATTGTTATTGTTGTTATTATTGTTATTATTGTTATTGTTGTTATTGATGTTGTTAATGTTATTGTTGTTATTGTTGTTATTATTTTATTTTTATTGTTGTTATTATTCTTATTATTATTGTTATTGTTGTTACTTTTATTGTGGTTATTATTCTTATTATTGTTGTTATTGTTATTATTGTTATTATTATTATTGTTATTGTTGTTATTATTGTTATTGTTATTGTTATTGCTATGGTTATTATTATTATTGTTGTTATTATTGTTATTATTGTATTTATTGTTATTATTGTTATTATTATTATTGTTAATGTTGTTATTATTGTTATTGTTATTGTTATTATTGTTATTATTGTTATTATTGTTATTATTGTTGTTATTGTTATTGTTGTTATTATTCTTATTATTATTGTTATTGTTATTATTGTTATTATTGATATTATTGTTATTATTGTTATTATTGTTAATATTGTTATTATTGTTATTGTTATTGCTATTATTGTTATTATTGTTATTATTGTTATTATTGTTCTTATTGCTATTATTGTTATTATTGTTATTAGTGTTATTAATGTTATTATCGTTATTGTTGTTATTGTTGTTATTGTTGTTAATATTTTTATTGTTGTTATTGTAGTTATTATTGTTATTATTGTTGTTATTGTTATTGTTGTTATTATTGTTATTGTTATTGTTGATATTATTATTGTTATTATTGTTATTGCTGTTATTGTTGATATTATTGTTATTATTGTTATTATTGTCATTATATTTATTGTTATTGTTATTGTTGTTATTATTGCTATTGTTGTTATTGTTATTGTTATTGTTATTATTATTATTGTTGTTATTGTTATTATTATTATTATTGTTTTTGTTATTGTTGTTATTATGGATATTGTTATTGTTATTATTGTTATTATTGTTATTATTGTTGTTATTGTTATTGTTGTTATTATTGTTATTATTGTTATTGTTGTTATTGTTGTTATTGTTGTTATTGTTTTTATTATTGTTATTGTTGTTATTGTTGTTATTATTGTTATTATTGTTGTTATTGTTAATGTGGTTATTATTGTTATTGTTGTTATTGTTGTTATTGTTGTTATTGTTGTTATTGTTGTTGTTATTGTTGTTATTGTTGTTATCTTTGTTATTATTGTTATTGTTGTTATTATTGTTATTGTTGTTATTGTTGTTATTATTGTTCTTATTGTTATTGTTGTTATTATTGTTATTGTTGCTATTGTTGTTATTGATGTTATTGTTATTGTTGTTATTATTGTTATTGTTGTTATTGTTATTATTGTTATTATTGTTATTATTGTTATTATTGTTATTATTGTTATTGTTATTGTTGTTATTATTTTTATTGTTATTGTTGTTATTATTGTTATTGTTATTGTTATTATTGTTATTATTGTTATTATTGTTATTATTGTTATTGTTATTGCTATTATTGTTATTATTCTTATTATTGTTATTATTGTTCTTATTGCTATTATTGTTATTATTGTTATTAGTGTTATTAATGTTATTATCGTTATTGTTGTTATTGTTGTTATTGTTGTTATAATTGTTATTATTGTTGTTATTGTTAATGTGGTTATTATTGTTATTGTTGTTATTATTGCTATTATTGTTGTTATTGTTATTGTTGTTATTATTCTTATTGTTGTTATTGTTATTAGAGTTATTATTGTTATTATTGTTATTGTTATTGTTATTATAGTTATTTAAGCTATTGTTGTTATTGTTGTTATTGTTATTGTTGTTATTATTGTTATTGTTGTTATTGTTATTATTGTTATTATTGTTATTATTGTTATTATTGTTATTGTTATTGTTATTATTGTTATTATTGTTATTATTGTTATTATTGTTCTTATTGCTATTATTGTTATTATTGTTATTAGTGTTATTAATGTTATTATCGGTATTGTTGTTATTGTTTTTATTATTGTTATTGTTGTTATTGTTGTTATTATTGTTATTGTTGTTATTGATGTTGTTAATGTTATTGTTGTTATTGTTGTTATTATTTTATTTTTATTGTTGTTATTATTCTTATTATTATTGTTACTGTTATTATTGTTATTGTTGTTATTATTGTTATTATTGTTGTTATTGTTATTATTGTTGTTATTGTTATTATTGTTATTGTTGTTATTGTTGTCATTGTTGTTAATGTTGTTATTGTTGTTATCTTTGTTATTATTGTTATTATTGTTATTGTTGTTATTGTTGTTATTGTTGTTATTGTTGTTATTGTTTTATTATTGTTATTGTTGTTTTTGTTGTTATTATTGTTATTGTTGTTATTGATGTTGTTAATGTTATTGTTGTTATTGTTGTTATTATTTTATTTTTATTGTTGTTACTATTCTTATTATTATTGTTATTGTTGTTACTGTTATTGTGGTTATTATTCTTATTATTGTTGTTATTGTTATTATTGATATTATTATTATTGTTATTGTTGTTATTATTAATATTGTTATTGTTATTATTGTTATTATTGTTATTATTGTTATTATTGTTATTATTGTTATTGTTATTGTTATTATTGTTATTATTGTTATTATTGTTATTATTGTTCTTATTGCTATTATTGTTATTATTGTTATTATTGTTACTAGTGTTATTAATGTTATTAACGTTACTGTTGTTATTGTTGTTATTGTTGTTATTATTTTTAATATAGTTATTGAAGTTATTATTGTTATTGTTGTTATTATTGTTATTCTTGTTATTGTTGTTATTATTGTTATTATTGTTATTATTGTTATTGTTATTGTTATTATTGTTATTATTGTTTCTATTGTTATTAATGTTATTATTGTTATTTTTGTTATTGTTGTTATTGTTGTTATTTTTGTTGTTATTGTTATTGTTGTTATTATTGTTATTATTGTTATTATTGTTATTAATGTTATTATTGTTATTATTGTTATTGTTGTTATTGTTGTTATTTTTGTTGTTATTGTTATTATTCTTATTATTATTGTTATTGGTATTATTGTTATTATTGATACTATTGTTATTATTGTTATTATTTTTATTATTGTTATTGTTATTGTTATTATTGTTATTATTGTTATTATTGTTATTATTGTTATTATTGTTGTTATTGTTATTGTTGTTATTATTCTTATTATTGTTGTTATTGTTATTATTGTTATTATTGTTCTTATTGCTATTATTGTTATTATGTTATTATTGTTATTAGTGTTATTAATGTTATTATCGGTATTGTTGTTATTGTTTTTATTATTGTTATTGTTGTTATTGTTGTTATTATTGTTATTGTTGTTATTATTTTATTTTTATTGTTGTTATTATTCTTATTATTATTGTTACTGTTATTATTGTTATTGTTGTTATTATTGTTATTATTGTTGTTATTGTTATTATTGTTGTTATTGTTATTATTGTTATTGTTGTTATTGTTGTTATTGTTGTTATTTTTGTTGTTATTGTTATTATTCTTATTATTATTGTTATTGGTATTATTGTTATTATTGATACTATTGTTATTATTGTTATTATTTTTATTATTGTTATTGTTATTGTTATTATTGTTATTATTGTTATTATTGTTATTATTGCTATTATTGTTGTTATTGTTATTGTTGTTATTATTCTTATTATTGTTGTTATTGTTATTATTGTTATTATTGTTCTTATTGCTATTATTGTTATTATGTTATTATTGTTATTAGTGTTATTAATGTTATTATCGTAATTGTTGTTATTGTTGTTATTGTTGTTTTTATTTTTATTATAGTTATTGTTGTTATTATTGTTATTGTTGTTATTGCTTTTATTATTGTTATTATTGTTATTATTATTATTATTATTATTAATGTTAAATTGTAATTATTGTTAATGTGGTTATTATTGTTATTGTTGTTATTGTTGTTGTTATTGTTGTTATTGTTGTTATCTTTGTTATTATTGTTATTATTGTTATTGTTGTTATTGTTGTTATTGTTGTTATTGTTGTTATTGTTGTTATTGTTTTTATTATTGTTATTGTTCTTATTGTTGTTATTATTGTTATTGTTGTTATTGATGTTGTTAATGTTATTGTTGTTATTGTTGTTATTATTTTATTTTTATTGTTGTTATTATTCTTATTATTATTGTTATTGTTATTATTGTTATTGTTGTTATTATTGTTATTATTGTTGTTATTGTTATTGTTATTATTGTTATTGTTATTGTTATTATTGTTATTATTGTTATTATTGTTAATATTGTTATTATTGTTCTTATTGCTATTATTGTTATTATTGTTATTAGTGTTATTAATGTTATTATCGGTATTGTTGTTATTGTTGTTATTGTTGTTATTATTTTTATTATAGTTATTGTAGTTATTATTGTTATTGTTGTTATTGTTGTTATTATTGTTATTATTGTTATTATTGTAATTATTATTATTATTGTTATTAATGTTATATTGTTATTATTGTTATTATTGTTATTGTTATTGTTATTATTATTATTGTTGTTATTATTGTTATTATTATTATTATTGTTATTGTTGTTATTATTGTTATTATTGTTATTATTGATATTATTATTATTGTTGTTATAATTATTATTATTATTATTATTATTATTATTATTATTATTATTATTATCCTAATTGTTATTAATGTTTTTATTATTATTGTTATTATTATTTTTGTTGTTATTGGTGTTGTTGTTATTAATATTATTATTATTATTATTATTATTATTATTGTTATTATTGTTATTGTTGTTATTATTTGTAATTAATGTTATTATTGTTATTATTGTTTTTATTGTTATTATTGTTATTATTGTTATTGCTATTGTTAGTATTATTATTGTTGTTATTATTGTTATTATTGTTATTATTGTTATTATTGTTATTATTATTATTGTTATTGTTGTTATTATTGTTATTGTTATTGTTATTATTGTTATTATTGTTATTATTGTTATTATTGTTGTTATTGTTATTGTTGTTATTATTCTTATTATTGTTGTTATTGTTATTATTGTTATTATTGTTATTATTGTTATTATTGTTCTTATTGCTATTATTGTTATTATTGTTATTATTGTTATTAGTGTTATTAATGATATTAACGTTACTGTTGTTATTGTTGTTATTGTTGTTATTATTTTTAATATAGTTATTGAAGTTATTATTGTTATTGTTGTTATTGTTGTTACTATTTTTAATATAGTTATTGAAGTTATTATTGTTATTGTTGTTATTATTGTTATTCTTGTTATTGTTGTTATTATTGTTATTATTGTTATTGTTATTGTTATTATTGTTATTATAGTTATTATTGTTATTAATGTTATTATTGTTATTTTTGTTATTGTTGTTATTGTTGTTATTTTTGTTGTTATTGTTATTGTTGTTATTATTGTTATTATTGTTATTATTGTTATTGTTGTTATTGTTGTTATTGTTAATGTTGTTATTATTGTTATTGTTATTGTTGTTATTATTCTTATTATTATTGTTATTGTTATTATTGTTATTATTGATATTATTGTTATTATTGTTATTATTTTTATTATTGTTATTGTTATTGCTATTATTGTTATTATTGTTATTATAGTTATTATTGTTATTATTGTTGTTATTGTTATTGTTGTTATTATTCTTATTATTGTTGTTATTGTTATTATTGCTATTATTGTTATTATTGTTATTATTGTTATTAATGTTATTAACGTTACTGTTGTTATTGTTGTTATTGTTGTTATTGTTATTGTTGTTATTATCGTTATTGTTGTTATTGTTATTATTGTTATTATTGTTATTATTATTATTATTGTTATTAATGTTATATTGTTATTAATGTTATTATTGTTATTGTTATTGTTATTATTATTATTGTTGTTATTATTGTTATTATTATTATTATTGTTATTGTTGTTATTATTGTTATTATTGTTATTATTGTTATTATTATTATTATTATTATTATTATTATTATTATTATTATTATTATTATTATTATCCTAATTGTTATTAATGTTTTTATTATTATTGTTATTATTATTTTTGTTGTTATTGGTGTTGTTGTTATTAATATTATTATTATAATTATTATTATTATTGTTGTTATTATTGTTATTGTTGTTATTATTTGTTATTAATGTTATTATTGTTATTATTGTTATTATTGTTATTATTGTTATTATTGTTATTATTGTTACTGCTATTTTTATTATTATTATTGTTGTTATTATTGTTATTATTGTTATTATTGTTATTATTGCTATTATTATTACTATTGTTATTAATGTTATATTGTTATTATTTTTATTGTTGTTATTGTTGTTATTATTGTTATTATTGTTATTATTGTTATTGTTGTTATTGTTGTTATTTTTGTTGTTATTGTTATTGTTGTTATAATTGTTATTATTGTTATTATTGTTATTGTTGTTATTGTTGTTATTGTTAATGTTGTTATTATTATTATTGTTATTGTTGTTATTATTCTTATTATTATTGTTATTGTTATTATTGTTATTATTGATATTATTGTTATTATTGTTATTATTTTTATTATTGTTATTGTTATTGCTATTATTGTTATTATTGTTATTATAGTTATTATTGTTATTATTGTTGTTATTGTTATTGTTGTTATTATTCTTATTATTGTTGTTATTGTTATTATTGTTCTTATTGCTATTATTGTTATTATGTTATTATTGTTATTAGTGTTATTAATGTTATTATCGTAATTGTTGTTATTGTTGTTATTGTTGTTATTATTATTATTATAGTTATTGTTGTTATTATTGTTATTGTTGTTATTGTTGTTATTATTGTTATTATTGTTATTATTATTATTATTATTATTAATGTTAAATTGTAATTATTGTTAATGTGGTTATTATTGTTATTGTTGTTATTGTTGTTATTGTTGTTGTTATTGTTGTTATTGTTGTTATCTTTGTTATTATTGTTATTATTGTTATTGTTGTTATTGTTGTTATTGTTGTTATTGTTGTTATTGTTGTTATTGTTTTTATTATTGTTATTGTTGTTATTGTTGTTATTATTGTTATTGTTGTTATTGATGTTGTTAATGTTATTGTTGTTATTGTTGTTATTATTTTATTTTTATTGTTGTTATTATTCTTATTATTATTGTTATTGTTGTTATTGTTGTTATTATTGTTATTATTGTTATTATTATTATTATTATTATTAATGTTAAATTGTAATTATTGTTAATGTGGTTATTATTGTTATTGTTGTTATTGTTGTTATTGTTGTTGTTATTGTTGTTATTGTTGTTATCTTTGTTATTATTGTTATTATTGTTATTGTTGTTATTGTTGTTATTGTTGTTATTGTTGTTATTGTTGTTATTATTTTTATTATTGTTATTGTTGTTATTGTTGTTATTATTGATATTGTTGTTATTGATGTTGTTAATGTTATTGTTGTTATTGTTGTTATTATTTTATTTTTATTGTTGTTATTATTCTTATTATTATTGTTATTGTTGTTACTTTTATTGTTGTTATTATTCTTATTATTGTTGTTATTGTTATTATTGTTATTATTATTATTGTTATTGTTGTTATTATTGTTATTGTTATTGTTATTGCTATGGTTATTATTATTATTGTTGTTATTATTGTTATTATTGTATTTATTGTTATTATTGTTATTATTATTATTGTTATTGTTGTTATTATTGTTATTGTTATTGTTATTATTGTTATTATTGTTATTATTGTTATTATTGTTGTTATTGTTATTGTTGTTATTATTCTTATTATTATTGTTATTGTTATTATTGTTATTATTGATATTATTGTTATTATTGTTATTATTGTTATTATTGTTATTATTGTTATTGTTATTGCTATTATTGTTATTATTGTTATTATTGTTATTATTGTTCTTATTGCTATTATTGTTATTATTGTTATTAGTGTTATTAATGTTATTATCGTTATTGTTGTTATTGTTGTTATTGTTGTTAATATTGTTATTGTTGTTATTGTAGTTATTATTGTTATTATTGTTGTTATTGTTATTGTTGTTATTATTGTTATTGTTATTGTTGATATTATTATTGTTATTATTGTTATTGCTGTTATTGTTGATATTATTGTTATTATTGTTATTATTGTCATTATATTTATTGTTATTGTTATTGTTGTTATTATTGCTATTGTTGTTATTGTTATTGTTATTGTTATTATTATTATTGTTGTTATTGTTATTATTATTATTATTGTTTTTGTTATTGTTGTTATTATGGATATTGTTATTGTTATTATTGTTATTATTGTTATTATTGTTGTTATTGTTATTGTTGTTATTATTGTTATTATTGTTATTGTTGTTATTGTTGTTATTGTTGTTATTGTTTTTATTATTGTTATTGTTGTTATTGTTGTTATTATTGTTATTATTGTTGTTATTGTTAATGTGGTTATTATTGTTATTGTTGTTATTGTTGTTATTGTTGTTATTGTTGTTATTGTTGTTGTTATTGTTGTTATTGTTGTTATCTTTGTTATTATTGTTATTGTTGTTATTATTGTTATTGTTGTTATTGTTGTTATTATTGTTCTTATTGTTATTGTTGTTATTATTGTTATTGTTGCTATTGTTGTTATTGATGTTATTGTTATTGTTGTTATTATTGTTATTGTTGTTATTGTTATTATTGTTATTATTGTTATTATTGTTATTATTGTTATTATTGTTATTGTTATTGTTGTTATTATTTTTATTGTTATTGTTGTTATTATTGTTATTGTTATTGTTATTATTGTTATTATTGTTATTATTGTTATTATTGTTATTGTTATTGCTATTATTGTTATTATTCTTATTATTGTTATTATTGTTCTTATTGCTATTATTGTTATTATTGTTATTAGTGTTATTAATGTTATTATCGTTATTGTTGTTATTGTTGTTATTGTTGTTATAATTGTTATTATTGTTGTTATTGTTAATGTGGTTATTATTGTTATTGTTGTTATTATTGCTATTATTGTTGTTATTGTTATTGTTGTTATTATTCTTATTGTTGTTATTGTTATTAGAGTTATTATTGTTATTATTGTTATTGTTATTGTTATTATAGTTATTTAAGCTATTGTTGTTATTGTTGTTATTGTTATTGTTGTTATTATTGTTATTGTTGTTATTGTTATTATTGTTATTATTGTTATTATTGTTATTATTGTTATTGTTATTGTTATTATTGTTATTATTGTTATTATTGTTATTATTGTTCTTATTGCTATTATTGTTATTATTGTTATTAGTGTTATTAATGTTATTATCGGTATTGTTGTTATTGTTTTTATTATTGTTATTGTTGTTATTGTTGTTATTATTGTTATTGTTGTTATTGATGTTGTTAATGTTATTGTTGTTATTGTTGTTATTATTTTATTTTTATTGTTGTTATTATTCTTATTATTATTGTTACTGTTATTATTGTTATTGTTGTTATTATTGTTATTATTGTTGTTATTGTTATTATTGTTGTTATTGTTATTATTGTTATTGTTGTTATTGTTGTCATTGTTGTTAATGTTGTTATTGTTGTTATTGTTGTTATTATTGTTATTATTGTTATTGTTGTTATTGTTGTTATTGTTGTTATTGTTGTTATTGTTGTTATTGTTTTATTATTGTTATTGTTGTTTTTGTTGTTATTATTGTTATTGTTGTTATTGATGTTGTTAATGTTATTGTTGTTATTGTTGTTATTATTTTATTTTTATTGTTGTTACTATTCTTATTATTATTGTTATTGTTGTTACTGTTATTGTGGTTATTATTCTTATTATTGTTGTTATTGTTATTATTGATATTATTATTATTGTTATTGTTGTTATTATTAATATTGTTATTGTTATTATTGTTATTATTGTTATTATTGTTATTATTGTTATTATTGTTATTGTTATTGTTATTATTGTTATTATTGTTATTATTGTTATTATTGTTCTTATTGCTATTATTGTTATTATTGTTATTATTGTTACTAGTGTTATTAATGTTATTAACGTTACTGTTGTTATTGTTGTTATTGTTGTTATTATTTTTAATATAGTTATTGAAGTTATTATTGTTATTGTTGTTATTATTGTTATTCTTGTTATTGTTGTTATTATTGTTATTATTGTTATTATTGTTATTGTTATTGTTATTATTGTTATTATTGTTTCTATTGTTATTAATGTTATTATTGTTATTTTTGTTATTGTTGTTATTGTTGTTATCTTTGTTGTTATTGTTATTGTTGTTATTATTGTTATTATTGTTATTATTGTTATTAATGTTATTATTGTTATTCTTGATATTGTTGTTATTGTTGTTATTTTTGTTGTTATTGTTATTATTCTTATTATTATTGTTATTGGTATTATTGTTATTATTGATACTATTGTTATTATTGTTATTATTTTTATTATTGTTATTGTTATTGTTATTATTGTTATTATTGTTATTATTGTTATTATTGTTATTATTGTTGTTATTGTTATTGTTGTTATTATTCTTATTATTGTTGTTATTGTTATTATTGTTATTATTGTTCTTATTGCTATTATTGTTATTATGTTATTATTGTTATTAGTGTTATTAA
This sequence comes from Vespa crabro, assembly GCF_910589235.1. NCBI lineage: Eukaryota > Metazoa > Arthropoda > Insecta > Hymenoptera > Vespidae > Vespa > Vespa crabro. The sequence goes on along the minus strand of NC_060959.1, from coordinate 1,063,578 downwards.
TATTATTATCGTAATTGTTGTTATTGTTGTTATTGTTGTTTTTATTTTTATTATAGTTATTGTTGTTATTATTGTTATTGTTGTTATTGTTGTTATTATTGTTATTATTGTTATTATTATTATTATTATTATTAATGTTAAATTGTAATTATTGTTAATGTGGTTATTATTGTTATTGTTGTTATTGTTGTTGTTATTGTTGTTATTGTTGTTATCTTTGTTATTATTGTTATTATTGTTATTGTTGTTATTGTTGTTATTGTTGTTATTGTTGTTATTGTTGTTATTGTTTTTATTATTGTTATTGTTGTTATTGTTGTTATTATTGTTATTGTTGTTATTGATGTTGTTAATGTTATTGTTGTTATTGTTGTTATTATTTTATTTTTATTGTAGTTATTATTCTTATTATTATTGTTATTGTTATTATTGTTATTGTTACTATTATTGTTATTATTGTTGTTATTGTTATTGTTATTATTGTTATTGTTATTGTTATTATTGTTATTATTGTTATTATTGTTATTATTGTTATTATTGTTCTTATTGCTATTATTGTTATTATTGTTATTAGTGTTATTAATGTTATTATCGGTATTGTTGTTATTGTTGTTATTGTTGTTATTATTTTTATTATAGTTATTGTAGTTATTATTGTTATTGTTGTTATTGTTGTTATTATTGTTATTATTGTTATTATTGTAATTATTATTATTATTGTTATTAATGTTATATTGTTATTATTGTTATTATTGTTATTATTGTTATTATTGTTCTTATTGCTATTATTGTTATTATTGTTATTAGTGTTATTAATGTTATTATCGGTATTGTTGTTATTGTTTTTATTATTGTTATTGTTGTTATTGTTGTTATTATTGTTATTGTTGTTATTATTTTATTTTTATTGTTGTTATTATTCTTATTATTATTGTTACTGTTATTATTGTTATTGTTGTTATTATTGTTATTATTGTTGTTATTGTTATTATTGTTGTTATTGTTATTATTGTTATTGTTGTTATTGTTGTCATTGTTGTTAAGGTTGTTATTGTTGTTATCTTTGTTATTATTGTTATTATTGTTATTGTTGTTATTGTTGTTATTGTTGTTATTGTTGTTATTGTTGTTATTGTTTTATTATTGTTATTGTTGTTTTTGTTGTTATTATTGTTATTGTTGTTATTGATGTTGTTAATGTTATTGTTGTTATTGTTGTTATTATTTTATTTTTATTCTTGTTACTATTCTTATTATTATTGTTATTGTTGTTATTGTTATTGTGGTTATTATTCTTATTATTGTTGTTATTGTTATTATTGATATTATTATTATTGTTATTGTTGTTATTATTAATATTGTTATTGTTATTATTGTTATTATTGTTATTATTGTTATTATTGTTATTATTGTTATTGTTATTGTTATTATTGTTATTATTGTTATTATTGTTATTATTGTTCTTATTGCTATTATTGTTGTTATTGTTATTGTTGTTATTATTCTTATTATTGTTGTTATTGTTATTATTGTTATTATTGTTCTTATTGCTATTATTGTTATTATGTTATTATTGTTATTAGTGTTATTAATGTTATTATCGTAATTGTTGTTATTGTTGTTATTGTTGTTTTTATTTTTATTATAGTTATTGTTGTTATTATTGTTATTGTTTTTATTGTTGTTATTATTGTTATTATTGTTATTATTATTATTATTATTATTAATGTTAATTTGTAATTATTGTTAATGTGGTTATTATTGTTATTGTTTTTATTATTTTTATTGTTGTTATTATTCTTATTATTATTGTTATTGTTATTATTGTTATTGTTGTTATTATTGTTATTATTGTTGTTATTGTTATTGTTATTATTGTTATTGTTATTGTTATTATTGTTATTATTGTTATTATTGTTATTATTGTTATTATTGTTCTTATTGCTATTATTGTTATTATTGTTATTAGTGTTATTAATGTTATTATCGGTATTGTTGTTATTGTTGTTATTGTTGTTATTATTTTTATTATAGTTATTGTAGTTATTATTGTTATTGTTGTTATTGTTGTTATTATTGTTATTATTGTTATTATTGTAATTATTATTATTATTGTTATTAATGTTATATTGTTATTATTGTTATTATTGTTATTGTTATTGTTATTATTATTATTGTTGTTATTATTGTTATTATTATTATTATTGTTATTGTTGTTATTATTGTTATTATTGTTATTATTGATATTATTATTATTATTATTATTATTATTATTATTATTATTATTATTATTATTATTATTATCCTAATTGTTATTAATGTTTTTATTATTATTGTTATTATTATTTTTGTTGTTATTGGTGTTGTTGTTATTAATATTATTATTATTATTATTATTATTATTATTGTTATTATTGTTATTGTTGTTATTATTTGTAATTAATGTTATTATTGTTATTATTGTTTTTATTGTTATTATTGTTATTATTGTTATTGCTATTGTTAGTATTATTATTGTTGTTATTATTGTTATTATTGTTATTATTGTTATTATTGCTATTATTGTTATTATTATTATTGTTATTGTTGTTATTATTGTTATTGTTATTGTTATTATTGTTATTATTGTTATTATTGTTATTATTGTTGTTATTGTTATTGTTGTTATTATTCTTATTATTGTTGTTATTGTTATTATTGTTATTATTGTTATTATTGTTATTATTGTTCTTATTGCTATTATTGTTATTATTGTTATTATTGTTATTAGTGTTATTAATGTTATTAACGTTACTGTTGTTATTGTTGTTATTGTTGTTATTATTTTTAATATAGTTATTGAAGTTATTATTGTTATTGTTGTTATTATTGTTATTCTTGTTATTGTTGTTATTATTGTTATTATTGTTATTATTGTTATTGTTATTGTTATTATTGTTATTATAGTTATTATTGTTATTAATGTTATTATTGTTATTTTTGTTATTGTTGTTATTGTTGTTATTTTTGTTGTTATTGTTATTGTTGTTATTATTGTTATTATTGTTATTGTTGTTATTGATGTTGTTAATGTTATTGTTGTTATTATTTTATTTTTATTGTTGTTATTATTCTTATTATTATTGTTATTGTTGTTACTTTTATTGTGGTTATTATTCTTATTATTGTTGTTATTGTTATTATTGTTATTATTATTATTGTTATTGTTGTTATTATTGTTATTGTTATTGTTATTGCTATGGTTATTATTATTATTGTTGTTATTATTGTTATTATTGTATTTATTGTTATTATTGTTATTATTATTATTGTTAATGTTGTTATTATTGTTATTGTTATTGTTATTATTGTTATTATTGTTATTATTGTTATTATTGTTGTTATTGTTATTGTTGTTATTATTCTTATTATTATTGTTATTGTTATTATTGTTATTATTGATATTATTGTTATTATTGTTATTATTGTTATTATTGTTATTATTGTTATTGTTATTGCTATTATTGTTATTATTGTTATTATTGTTATTATTGTTCTTATTGCTATTATTGTTATTATTGTTATTAGTGTTATTAATGTTATTATCGTTATTGTTGTTATTGTTGTTATTGTTGTTAATATTGTTATTGTTGTTATTGTAGTTATTATTGTTATTATTGTTGTTATTGTTATTGTTGTTATTATTGTTATTGTTATTGTTGATATTATTATTGTTATTATTGTTATTGCTGTTATTGTTGATATTATTGTTATTATTGTTATTATTGTCATTATATTTATTGTTATTGTTATTGTTGTTATTATTGCTATTGTTGTTATTGTTATTGTTATTGTTATTATTATTATTGTTGTTATTGTTATTATTATTATTATTGTTTTTGTTATTGTTGTTATTATGGATATTGTTATTGTTATTATTGTTATTATTGTTATTATTGTTGTTATTGTTATTGTTGTTATTATTGTTATTATTGTTATTGTTGTTATTGTTGTTATTGTTGTTATTGTTTTTATTATTGTTATTGTTGTTATTGTTGTTATTATTGTTATTATTGTTGTTATTGTTAATGTGGTTATTATTGTTATTGTTGTTATTGTTGTTATTGTTGTTATTGTTGTTATTGTTGTTGTTATTGTTGTTATTGTTGTTATCTTTGTTATTATTGTTATTGTTGTTATTATTGTTATTGTTGTTATTGTTGTTATTATTGTTCTTATTGTTATTGTTGTTATTATTGTTATTGTTGCTATTGTTGTTATTGATGTTATTGTTATTGTTGTTATTATTGTTATTGTTGTTATTGTTATTATTGTTATTATTGTTATTATTGTTATTATTGTTATTATTGTTATTGTTATTGTTGTTATTATTTTTATTGTTATTGTTGTTATTATTGTTATTGTTATTGTTATTATTGTTATTATTGTTATTATTGTTATTATTGTTATTGTTATTGCTATTATTGTTATTATTCTTATTATTGTTATTATTGTTCTTATTGCTATTATTGTTATTATTGTTATTAGTGTTATTAATGTTATTATCGTTATTGTTGTTATTGTTGTTATTGTTGTTGTTATTGTTATTATTGTTGTTATTGTTAATGTGGTTATTATTGTTATTGTTGTTATTATTGCTATTATTGTTGTTATTGTTATTGTTGTTATTATTCTTATTGTTGTTATTGTTATTAGAGTTATTATTGTTATTATTGTTATTGTTATTGTTATTATAGTTATTTAAGCTATTGTTGTTATTGTTGTTATTGTTATTGTTGTTATTATTGTTATTGTTGTTATTGTTATTATTGTTATTATTGTTATTATTGTTATTATTGTTATTGTTATTGTTATTATTGTTATTATTGTTATTATTGTTATTATTGTTCTTATTGCTATTATTGTTATTATTGTTATTAGTGTTATTAATGTTATTATCGGTATTGTTGTTATTGTTTTTATTATTGTTATTGTTGTTATTGTTGTTATTATTGTTATTGTTGTTATTGATGTTGTTAATGTTATTGTTGTTATTGTTGTTATTATTTTATTTTTATTGTTGTTATTATTCTTATTATTATTGTTACTGTTATTATTGTTATTGTTGTTATTATTGTTATTATTGTTGTTATTGTTATTATTGTTGTTATTGTTATTATTGTTATTGTTGTTATTGTTGTCATTGTTGTTAATGTTGTTATTGTTGTTATCTTTGTTATTATTGTTATTATTGTTATTGTTGTTATTGTTGTTATTGTTGTTATTGTTGTTATTGTTTTATTATTGTTATTGTTGTTTTTGTTGTTATTATTGTTATTGTTGTTATTGATGTTGTTAATGTTATTGTTGTTATTGTTATTATTATTTTATTTTTATTGTTGTTACTATTCTTATTATTATTGTTATTGTTGTTACTGTTATTGTGGTTATTATTCTTATTATTGTTGTTATTGTTATTATTGATATTATTATTATTGTTATTGTTGTTATTATTAATATTGTTATTGTTATTATTGTTATTATTGTTATTATTGTTATTATTGTTATTATTGTTATTGTTATTGTTATTATTGTTATTATTGTTATTATTGTTATTATTGTTCTTATTGCTATTATTGTTATTATTGTTATTATTGTTACTAGTGTTATTAATGTTATTAACGTTACTGTTGTTATTGTTGTTATTGTTGTTATTATTTTTAATATAGTAATTGAAGTTATTATTGTTATTGTTGTTATTATTGTTATTCTTGTTATTGTTGTTATTATTGTTATTATTGTTATTATTGTTATTGTTATTGTTATTATTGTTATTATTGTTTCTATTGTTATTAATGTTATTATTGTTATTTTTGTTATTGTTGTTATTGTTGTTATTTTTGTTGTTATTGTTATTGTTGTTATTATTGTTATTATTGTTATTATTGTTATTAATGTTATTATTGTTATTCTTGATATTGTTGTTATTGTTGTTATTTTTGTTGTTATTGTTATTATTCTTATTATTATTGTTATTGGTATTATTGTTATTATTGATACTATTGTTATTATTGTTATTATTTTTATTATTGTTATTGTTATTGTTATTATTGTTATTATTGTTATTATTGTTATTATTGTTATTATTGTTGTTATTGTTATTGTTGTTATTATTCTTATTATTGTTGTTATTGTTATTATTGTTATTATTGTTCTTATTGCTATTATTGTTATTATGTTATTATTGTTATTAGTGTTATTAATGTTATTATCGTAATTGTTGTTATTGTTGTTATTGTTGTTTTTATTTTTATTATAGTTATTGTTGTTATTATTGTTATTGTTGTTATTGTTGTTATTATTGTTATTATTGTTATTATTATTATTATTATTATTAATGTTAAATTGTAATTATTGTTAATGTGGTTATTATTGTTATTGTTGTTATTGTTGTTGTTATTGTTGTTATTGTTGTTATCTTTGTTATTATTGTTATTATTGTTATTGTTGTTATTGTTGTTATTGTTGTTATTGTTGTTATTGTTGTTATTGTTTTTATTATTGTTATTGTTGTTATTGTTGTTATTATTGTTATTGTTGTTATTGATGTTGTTAATGTTATTGTTGTTATTGTTGTTATTATTTTATTTTTATTGTAGTTATTATTGTTATTATTATTGTTATTGTTATTATTGTTATTGTTACTATTATTGTTATTATTGTTGTTATTGTTATTGTTATTATTGTTATTGTTATTGTTATTATTGTTATTATTGTTATTATTGTTATTATTGTTATTATTGTTCTTATTGCTATTATTGTTATTATTGTTATTAGTGTTATTAATGTTATTATCGGTATTGTTGTTATTGTTGTTATTGTTGTTATTATTTTTATTATAGTTATTGTAGTTATTATTGTTATTGTTGTTATTGTTGTTATTATTGTTATTATTGTTATTATTGCTATTATTATTATTATTGTTATTAATGTTATATTGTTATTATTTTTATTGTTGTTATTGTTGTTATTGTTATTATTGTTCTTATTGCTATTATTGTTATTATTGTTATTAGTGTTATTAATGTTATTATCGGTATTGTTGTTATTGTTTTTATTATTGTTATTGTTGTTATTGTTGTTATTATTGTTATTGTTGTTATTATTTTATTTTTATTGTTGTTATTATTCTTATTATTATTGTTACTGTTATTATTGTTATTGTTGTTATTATTGTTATTATTGTTGTTATTGTTATTATTGTTGTTATTGTTATTATTGTTATTGTTGTTATTGTTGTCATTGTTGTTAAGGTTGTTATTGTTGTTATCTTTGTTATTATTGTTATTATTGTTATTGTTGTTATTGTTGTTATTGTTGTTATTGTTGTTATTGTTGTTATTGTTTTATTATTGTTATTGTTGTTTTTGTTGTTATTATTGTTATTGTTGTTATTGATGTTGTTAATGTTATTGTTGTTATTGTTGTTATTATTTTATTTTTATTCTTGTTACTATTCTTATTATTATTGTTATTGTTGTTATTGTTATTGTGGTTATTATTCTTATTATTGTTGTTATTGTTATTATTGATATTATTATTATTGTTATTGTTGTTATTATTAATATTGTTATTGTTATTATTGTTATTATTGTTATTATTGTTATTATTGTTATTATTGTTATTGTTATTGTTATTATTGTTATTATTGTTATTATTGTTATTATTGTTCTTATTGCTATTATTGTTGTTATTGTTATTGTTGTTATTATTCTTATTATTGTTGTTATTGTTATTATTGTTATTATTGTTCTTATTGCTATTATTGTTATTATGTTATTATTGTTATTAGTGTTATTAATGTTATTATCGTAATTGTTGTTATTGTTGTTATTGTTGTTTTTATTTTTATTATAGTTATTGTTGTTATTATTGTTATTGTTTTTATTGTTGTTATTATTGTTATTATTGTTATTATTATTATTATTATTATTAATGTTAATTTGTAATTATTGTTAATGTGGTTATTATTGTTATTGTTTTTATTATTTTTATTGTTGTTATTATTCTTATTATTATTGTTATTGTTATTATTGTTATTGTTGTTATTATTGTTATTATTGTTGTTATTGTTATTGTTATTATTGTTATTGTTATTGTTATTATTGTTATTATTGTTATTATTGTTATTATTGTTATTATTGTTCTTATTGCTATTATTGTTATTATTGTTATTAGTGTTATTAATGTTATTATCGGTATTGTTGTTATTGTTGTTATTGTTGTTATTATTTTTATTATAGTTATTGTAGTTATTATTGTTATTGTTGTTATTGTTGTTATTATTGTTATTATTGTTATTATTGTAATTATTATTATTATTGTTATTAATGTTATATTGTTATTATTGTTATTATTGTTATTGTTATTGTTATTATTATTATTGTTGTTATTATTGTTATTATTATTATTATTGTTATTGTTGTTATTATTGTTATTATTGTTATTATTGATATTATTATTATTATTATTATTATTATTATTATTATTATTATTATTATTATTATTATTATCCTAATTGTTATTAATGTTTTTATTATTATTGTTATTATTATTTTTGTTGTTATTGGTGTTGTTGTTATTAATATTATTATTATTATTATTATTATTATTATTGTTATTATTGTTATTGTTGTTATTATTTGTAATTAATGTTATTATTGTTATTATTGTTTTTATTGTTATTATTGTTATTATTATTTTTAATATAGTTATTGTTGTTATTATTGTTATTATTGTTATTATTGTTATTATTGCTATTATTGTTATTATTATTATTGTTATTGTTGTTATTATTGTTATTGTTATTGTTATTATTGTTATTATTGTTATTATTGTTATTATTGTTGTTATTGTTATTGTTGTTATTATTCTTATTATTGTTGTTATTGTTATTATTGTTATTATTGTTATTATTGTTATTATTGTTCTTATTGCTATTATTGTTATTATTGTTATTATTGTTATTAGTGTTATTAATGTTATTAACGTTACTGTTGTTATTGTTGTTATTGTTGTTATTATTTTTAATATAGTTATTGAAGTTATTATTGTTATTGTTGTTATTATTGTTATTCTTGTTATTGTTGTTATTATTGTTATTATTGTTATTATTGTTATTGTTATTGTTATTATTGTTATTATAGTTATTATTGTTATTAATGTTATTATTGTTATTTTTGTTATTGTTGTTATTGTTGTTATTTTTGTTGTTATTGTTATTGTTGTTATTATTGTTATTATTGTTATTATTGTTATTGTTGTTATTGTTGTTATTGTTAATGTTGTTATTATTGTTATTGTTATTGTTGTTATTATTCTTATTATTATTGTTATTGTTATTATTGTTATTATTGATATTATTGTTATTATTGTTATTATTTTTATTATTGTTATTGTTATTGCTATTATTGTTATTATTGTTATTATAGTTATTATTGTTATTATTGTTGTTATTGTTATTGTTGTTATTATTCTTATTATTGTTGTTATTGTTATTATTGCTATTATTGTTATTATTGTTATTATTGTTATTAATGTTATTAACGTTACTGTTGTTATTGTTGTTATTGTTGTTATTGTTATTGTTGTTATTATCGTTATTGTTGTTATTGTTATTATTGTTATTATTGTTATTATTATTATTATTGTTATTAATGTTATATTGTTATTATTTTTATTATTGTTATTGTTATTGTTATTATTATTATTGTTGTTATTATTGTTATTATTATTATTATTGTTATTGTTGTTATTATTGTTATTATTGTTATTATTGTTATTATTATTATTATTATAATTATTATTATTATTATTATTATTATTATTATTATCCTAATTGTTATTAATGTTTTTATTATTATTGTTATTATTATTTTTGTTGTTATTGGTGTTGTTGTTATTAATATTATTATTATAATTATTATTATTATTGTTGTTATTATTGTTATTGTTGTTATTATTTGTTATTAATGTTATTATTGTTATTATTGTTATTATTGTTATTATTGTTATTATTGTTATTATTGTTACTGCTATTGTTATTATTATTATTGTTGTTATTATTGTTATTATTGTTATTATTGTTATTATTGCTATTATTATTACTATTGTTATTAATGTTATATTGTTATTATTTTTATTGTTGTTATTGTTGTTATTAATGTTATTATTGTTATTTTTGTTATTGTTGTTATTGTTGTTATTTTTGTTGTTATTGTTATTGTTGTTATAATTGTTATTATTGTTATTATTGTTATTGTTGTTATTGTTGTTATTGTTAATGTTGTTATTATTATTATTGTTATTGTTGTTATTATTCTTATTATTATTGTTATTGTTATTATTGTTATTATTGATATTATTGTTATTATTGTTATTATTTTTATTATTGTTATTGTTATTGCTATTATTGTTATTATTGTTATTATAGTTATTATTGTTATTATTGTTGTTATTGTTATTGTTGTTATTATTCTTATTATTGTTGTTATTGTTATTATTGTTCTTATTGCTATTATTGATATTATGTTATTATTGTTATTAGTGTTATTAATGTTATTATCGTAATTGTTGTTATTGTTGTTATTGTTGTTATTATTATTATTATAGTTATTGTTGTTATTATTGTTATTGTTGTTATTGTTGTTATTATTGTTATTAATGTTATTATTATTATTATTATTATTAATGTTAAATTGTAATTATTGTTAATGTGGTTATTATTGTTATTGTTGTTATTGTTGTTATTGTTGTTGTTATTGTTGTTATTGTTGTTATCTTTGTTATTATTGTTATTATTGTTATTGTTGTTATTGTTGTTATTGTTGTTATTGTTGTTATTGTTGTTATTGTTTTTATTATTGTTATTGTTGTTATTGTTGTTATTATTGTTATTGTTGTTATTGATGTTGTTAATGTTATTGTTGTTATTGTTGTTATTATTTTATTTTATTGTTGTTATTATTCTTATTATTATTGTTATTGTTGTTATTGTTGTTATTATTGTTATTATTGTTATTATTATTATTATTATTATTAATGTTAAATTGTAATTATTGTTAATGTGGTTATTATTGTTATTGTTGCTATTGTTGTTATTGTTGTTGTTATTGTTGTTATTGTTGTTATCTTTGTTATTATTGTTATTATTGTTATTGTTGTTATTGTTGTTATTGTTGTTATTGTTGTTATTGTTGTTATTATTTTTATTATTGTTATTGTTGTTATTGTTGTTATTATTGATATTGTTGTTATTGATGTTGTTAATGTTATTGTTGTTATTGTTGTTATTATTTTATTTTTATTGTTGTTATTATTCTTATTATTATTGTTATTGTTGTTACTGTTATTGTGGTTATTATTCTTATTATTGTTGTTATTGTTATTATTGTTATTATTATTATTGTTATTGTTGTTATTATTGTTATTGTTATTGTTATTGCTATGGTTATTATTATTATTGTTGTTATTATTGTTATTATTGTATTTATTGTTATTATTGTTATTATTATTATTGTTAATGTTGTTATTATTGTTATTGTTATTGTTATTATTGTTATTATTGTTATTATTGTTATTATTGTTGTTATTGTTATTGTTGTTATTATTCTTATTATTATTGTTATTGTTATTATTGTTATTATTGATATTATTGTTATTATTGTTATTATTGTTATTATTGTTATTATTGTTATTGTTATTGCTATTATTGTTATTATTGTTATTATTGTTATTATTGTTCTTATTGCTATTATTGTTATTATTGTTATTAGTGTTATTAATGTTATTATCGTTATTGTTGTTATTGTTGTTATTGTTGTTAATATTGTTATTGTTGTTATTGTAGTTATTATTGTTATTATTGTTGTTATTGTTATTGTTGTTATTATTGTTATTGTTATTGTTGTTATTATTATTGTTATTATTGTTATTGCTGTTATTGTTGATATTATTGTTATTATTGTTATTATTGTCATTATATTTATTGTTATTGTTATTGTTGTTATTATTGCTATTGTTGTTATTGTTATTGTTATTGTTATTATTATTATTGTTGTTATTGTTATTATTATTATTATTGTTTTTGTTATTGTTGTTATTATGGATATTGTTATTGTTATTATTGTTATTATTGTTATTATTGTTGTTATTGTTATTGTTGTTATTATTGTTATTATTGTTATTGTTGTTATTGTTGTTATTGTTGTTATTGTTTTTATTATTGTTATTGTTGTTATTGTTGTTATTATTGTTATTATTGTTGTTATTGTTAATGTGGTTATTATTGTTATTGTTGTTATTGTTGTTATTGTTGTTATTGTTGTTATTGTTGTTGTTATTGTTGTTATTGTTGTTATCTTTGTTATTATTGTTATTGTTGTTATTATTGTTATTGTTGTTATTGTTGTTATTATTGTTCTTATTGTTATTGTTGTTATTATTGTTATTGTTGCTATTGTTGTTATTGATGTTATTGTTATTGTTGTTATTATTGTTATTGTTGTTATTGTTATTATTGTTATTATTGTTATTATTGTTATTATTGTTATTATTATTATTGTTATTGTTGTTATTATTTTTATTGTTATTGTTGTTATTATTGTTATTGTTATTGTTATTATTGTTATTATTGATATTATTGTTATTATTGTTATTGTTATTGCTATTATTGTTATTATTCTTATTATTGTTATTATTGTTCTAATTGCTATTATTGTTATTATTGTTATTAGTGTTATTAATGTTATTATCGTTATTGTTGTTATTGTTGTTATTGTTGTTATAATTGTTATTATTGTTGTTATTGTTAATGTGGTTATTATTGTTATTGTTGTTATTATTGCTATTATTGTTGTTATTGTTATTGTTGTTATTATTCTTATTGTTGTTATTGTTATTAGAGTTATTATTGTTATTATTGTTATTGTTATTGTTATTATAGTTATTTAAGCTATTGTTGTTATTGTTGTTATTGTTATTGTTGTTATTATTGTTATTGTTGTTATTGTTATTATTGTTATTATTGTTATTATTGTTATTATTGTTATTGTTATTGTTATTATTGTTATTATTGTTATTATTGTTATTATTGTTCTTATTGCTATTATTGTTATTATTGTTATTAGTGTTATTAATGTTATTATCGGTATTGTTGTTATTGTTTTTATTATTGTTATTGTTGTTATTGTTGTTATTATTGTTATTGTTGTTATTGATGTTGTTAATGTTATTGTTGTTATTGTTGTTATTATTTTATTTTTATTGTTGTTATTATTCTTATTATTATTGTTACTGTTATTATTGTTATTGTTGTTATTATTGTTATTATTGTTGTTATTGTTATTATTGTTGTTATTGTTATTATTGTTATTGTTGTTATTGTTGTCATTGTTGTTAATGTTGTTATTGTTGTTATCTTTGTTATTATTGTTATTATTGTTATTGTTGTTATTGTTGTTATTGTTGTTATTGTTGTTATTGTTGTTATTGTTGTTATTGTTTTTATTATTGTTATTGTTGTTATTGTTGTTATTATTGTTATTATTGTTGTTATTGTTAATGTGGTTATTATTGTTATTGTTGTTATTGTTGTTATTGTTGTTATTGTTGTTATTGTTGTTGTTATTGTTGTTATTGTTGTTATCTTTGTTATTATTGTTATTGTTGTTATTATTGTTATTGTTGTTATTGTTGTTATTATTGTTCTTATTGTTATTGTTGTTATTATTGTTATTGTTGCTATTGTTGTTATTGATGTTATTGTTATTGTTGTTATTATTGTTATTGTTGTTATTGTTATTATTGTTATTATTGTTATTATTGTTATTATTGTTATTATTATTATTGTTATTGTTGTTATTATTTTTATTGTTATTGTTGTTATTATTGTTATTGTTATTGTTATTATTGTTATTATTGATATTATTGTTATTATTGTTATTGTTATTGCTATTATTGTTATTATTCTTATTATTGTTATTATTGTTCTAATTGCTATTATTGTTATTATTGTTATTAGTGTTATTAATGTTATTATCGTTATTGTTGTTATTGTTGTTATTGTTGTTATTGTTGTTATAATTGTTATTATTGTTGTTATTGTTAATGTGGTTATTATTGTTATTGTTGTTATTATTGCTATTATTGTTGTTATTGTTATTGTTGTTATTATTCTTATTGTTGTTATTGTTATTAGAGTTATTATTGTTATTATTGTTATTGTTATTGTTATTATAGTTATTTAAGCTATTGTTGTTATTGTTGTTATTGTTATTGTTGTTATTATTGTTATTGTTGTTATTGTTATTATTGTTATTATTGTTATTATTGTTATTATTGTTATTGTTATTGTTATTATTGTTATTATTGTTATTATTGTTATTATTGTTCTTATTGCTATTATTGTTATTATTGTTATTAGTGTTATTAATGTTATTATCGGTATTGTTGTTATTGTTTTTATTATTGTTATTGTTGTTATTGTTGTTATTATTGTTATTGTTGTTATTGATGTTGTTAATGTTATTGTTGTTATTGTTGTTATTATTTTATTTTTATTGTTGTTATTATTCTTATTATTATTGTTACTGTTATTATTGTTATTGTTGTTATTATTGTTATTATTGTTGTTATTGTTATTATTGTTGTTATTGTTATTATTGTTATTGTTGTTATTGTTGTCATTGTTGTTAATGTTGTTATTGTTGTTATCTTTGTTATTATTGTTATTATTGTTATTGTTGTTATTGTTGTTATTGTTGTTATTGTTGTTATTGTTGTTGTTATTGTTGTTATTGTTGTTATCTTTGTTATTATTGTTATTATTGTTATTGTTGTTATTGTTGTTATTGTTGTTATTGTTGTTATTGTTGTTATTGTTTTTATTATTGTTATTGTTGTTATTGTTGTTATTATTGTTATTGTTGTTATTGATGTTGTTAATGTTATTGTTGTTATTGTTGTTATTATTTTATTTTTATTGTTGTTATTATTCTTATTATTATTGTTATTGTTATTATTGTTATTCTTACTATTATTGTTATTATTGTTGTTATTGTTATTGTTATTATTGTTATTGTTATTGTTATTATTGTTATTATTGTTATTATTGTTATTATTGTTATTATTGTTCTTATTGCTATTATTGTTATTATTGATATTAGTGTTATTAATGTTATTATCGGTATTGTTGTTATTGTTGTTATTGTTGTTATTATTTTTATTATAGTTATTGTAGTTATTATTGTTATTGTTGTTATTGTTGTTATTATTGTTATTATTGTTATTATTGTAATTATTATTATTATTGTTATTAATGTTATATTGTTATTATTGTTATTATTGTTATTATTGTTATTATTGTTCTTATTGCTATTATTGTTATTATTGTTATTAGTGTTATTAATGTTATTATCGGTATTGTTGTTATTGTTGTTATTATTGTTATTGTTGTTATTGTTGTTATTATTGTTATTGTTGTTATTATTTTATTTTTATTGTTGTTATTATTCTTATTATTATTGTTACTGTTATTATTGTTATTGTTGTTATTATTGTTATTATTGTTGTTATTGTTATTATTGTTGTTATTGTTATTATTGTTATTGTTGTTATTGTTGTCATTGTTGTTAAGGTTGTTATTGTTGTTATCTTTGTTATTATTGTTATTATTGTTATTGTTGTTATTGTTGTTATTGTTGTTATTGTTGTTATTGTTGTTATTGTTTTATTATTGTTATTGTTGTTTTTGTTGTTATTATTGTTATTGTTGTTATTGATGTTGTTAATGTTATTGTTGTTATTGTTGTTATTATTTTATTTTTATTCTTGTTACTATTCTTATTATTATTGTTATTGTTGTTATTGTTATTGTGGTTATTATTCTTATTATTGTTGTTATTGTTATTATTGATATTATTATTATTGTTATTGTTGTTATTATTAATATTGTTATTGTTATTATTGTTATTATTGTTATTATTGTTATTATTGTTATTATTGTTATTGTTATTGTTATTATTGTTATTATTGTTATTATTGTTATTATTGTTCTTATTGCTATTATTGTTGTTATTGTTATTGTTGTTATTATTGTTATTATTGTTGTTATTGTTATTATTGTTATTATTGTTCTTATTGCTATTATTGTTATTATGTTATTATTGTTATTAGTGTTATTAATGTTATTATCGTAATTGTTGTTATTGTTGTTATTGTTGTTTTTATTTTTATTATAGTTATTGTTGTTATTATTGTTATTGTTTTTATTGTTGTTATTATTGTTATTATTGTTATTATTATTATTATTATTATTAATGTTAATTTGTAATTATTGTTAATGTGGTTATTATTGTTATTGTTGTTATTGTTGTTGTTATTGTTGTTATTGTTGTTATCTTTGTTATTATTGTTATTATTGTTATTGTTGTTATTGTTGTTATTGTTGTTATTGTTGTTATTGTTGTTATTGTTTTTATTATTGTTATTGTTGTTATTGTTGTTATTATTGTTATTGTTGTTATTGATGTTGTTAATGTTATTGTTGTTATTGTTGTTATTATTTTATTTTTATTGTTGTTATTATTCTTATTATTATTGTTATTGTTATTATTGTTATTGTTGTTATTATTGTTATTATTGTTGTTATTGTTATTGTTATTATTGTTATTGTTATTGTTATTATTGTTATTATTGTTATTATTGTTATTATTGTTATTATTGTTCTTATTGCTATTATTGTTATTATTGTTATTAGTGTTATTAATGTTATTATCGGTATTGTTGTTATTGTTGTTATTGTTGTTATTATTTTTATTATAGTTATTGTAGTTATTATTGTTATTGTTGTTATTGTTGTTATTATTGTTATTATTGTTATTATTGTAATTATTATTATTATTGTTATTAATGTTATATTGTTATTATTGTTATTATTGTTATTGTTATTGTTATTATTATTATTGTTGTTATTATTGTTATTATTATTATTATTGTTATTGTTGTTATTATTGTTATTATTGTTATTATTGAAATTATTATTATTATTATTATTATTATTATTATTATTATTATTATTATTATTATTATTATCCTAATTGTTATTAATGTTTTTATTATTATTGTTATTATTATTTTTGTTGTTATTGGTGTTGTTGTTATTAATATTATTATTATTATTATTATTATTATTGTTATTATTGTTATTGTTGTTATTATTTGTAATTAATGTTATTATTGTTATTATTGTTTTTATTGTTATTATTGTTATTATTGTTATTGCTATTGTTAGTATTATTATTGTTGTTATTATTGTTATTATTGTTATTATTGTTATTATTGTTATTATTGTTATTATTATTATTGTTATTGTTGTTATTATTGTTATTGTTATTGTTATTATTGTTATTATTGTTATTATTGTTATTATTGTTGTTATTGTTATTGTTGTTATTATTCTTATTATTGTTGTTATTGTTATTATTGTTATTATTGTTATTATTGTTATTATTGTTCTTATTGCTATTATTGTTATTATTGTTATTATTGTTATTAGTGTTATTAATGTTATTAACGTTACTGTTGTTATTGTTGTTATTGTTGTTATTATTTTTAATATAGTTATTGAAGTTATTATTGTTATTGTTGTTATTATTGTTATTATTGTTATTGTTGTTATTATTGTTATTATTGTTATTATTGTTATTGTTATTGTTATTATTGTTATTATAGTTATTATTGTTATTAATGTTATTATTGTTATTTTTGTTATTGTTGTTATTGTTGTTATTTTTGTTGTTATTGTTATTGTTGTTATTATTGTTATTATTGTTATTATTGTTATTGTTGTTATTGTTGTTATTGTTAATGTTGTTATTATTGTTATTGTTATTGTTGTTATTATTCTTATTATTATTGTTATTGTTATTATTGTTATTATTGATATTATTGTTATTATTGTTATTATTTTTATTATTGTTATTGTTATTGCTATTATTGTTATTATTGTTATTATAGTTATTATTGTTATTATTGTTGTTATTGTTATTGTTGTTATTATTCTTATTATTGTTGTTATTGTTATTATTGCTATTATTGTTATTATTGTTATTATTGTTATTAATGTTATTAACGTTACTGTTGTTATTGTTGTTATTGTTGTTATTGTTATTGTTGTTATTATCGTTATTGTTGTTATTGTTATTATTGTTATTATTGTTATTATTATTATTATTGTTATTAATGTTATATTGTTATTATTGTTATTATTGTTATTGTTATTGTTATTATTATTATTGTTGTTATTATTGTTATTATTATTATTATTGTTATTGTTGTTATTATTGTTATTATTGTTATTATTGTTATTATTATTATTATTATTATTATTATTATTATTATTATTATTATTATTATTATCCTAATTGTTATTAATGTTTTTATTATTATTGTTATTATTATTTTTGTTGTTATTGGTGTTGTTGTTATTAATATTATTATTATAATTATTATTATTATTGTTGTTATTATTGTTATTGTTGTTATTATTTGTTATTAATGTTATTATTGTTATTATTGTTATTATTGTTATTATTGTTATTATTGTTATTATTGTTACTGCTATTGTTATTATTATTATTGTTGTTATTATTGTTATTATTATTATTATTATTATTAATGTTAAATTGTAATTATTGTTAATGTGGTTATTATTGTTATTATTGTTATTATTGTTCTTATTGCTATTATTGTTATTATTGTTATTAGTGTTATTAATGTTATTATCGGTATTGTTGTTATTGTTGTTATTGTTGTTATTATTTTTATTATAGTTATTGTAGTTATTATTGTTATTGTTGTTATTGTTGTTATTATTGTTATTATTGTTATTATTGTTATTATTATTATTATTGTTATTAATGTTATATTGTTATTATTGTTATTATTGTTATTATTGTTATTATTGTTCTTATTGCTATTATTGTTATTATTGTTATTAGTGTTATTAATGTTATTATCGGTATTGTTGTTATTGTTTTTATTATTGTTATTGTTGTTATTGTTGTTATTATTGTTATTGTTGTTATTATTTTATTTTTATTGTTGTTATTATTCTTATTATTATTGTTACTGTTATTATTGTTATTGTTGTTATTATTGTTATTATTGTTGTTATTGTTATTATTGTTGTTATTGTTATTATTGTTATTGTTGTTATTGTTGTCATTGTTGTTAAGGTTGTTATTGTTGTTATCTTTGTTATTATTGTTATTATTGTTATTGTTGTTATTGTTGTTATTGTTGTTATTGTTGTTATTGTTGTTATTGTTTTATTATTGTTATTGTTGTTTTTGTTGTTATTATTGTTATTGTTGTTATTGATGTTGTTAATGTTATTGTTGTTATTGTTGTTATTATTTTATTTTAATTCTTGTTACTATTCTTATTATTATTGTTATTGTTGTTATTGTTATTGTGGTTATTATTCTTATTATTGTTGTTATTGTTATTATTGATATTATTATTATTGTTATTGTTGTTATTATTAATATTGTTATTGTTATTATTGTTATTATTGTTATTATTGTTATTATTGTTATTATTGTTATTATTGTTATTGTTATTGTTATTATTGTTATTATTGTTATTATTGTTATTATTGTTCTTATTGCTATTATTGTTGTTATTGTTATTGTTGTTATTATTGTTATTATTGTTGTTATTGTTATTATTGTTATTATTGTTCTTATTGCTATTATTGTTATTATGTTATTATTGTTATTAGTGTTATTAATGTTATTATCGTAATTGTTGTTATTGTTGTTATTGTTGTTTTTATTTTTATTATAGTTATTGTTGTTATTATTGTTATTGTTTTTATTGTTGTTATTATTGTTATTATTGTTATTATTATTATTATTATTATTAATGTTAATTTGTAATTATTGTTAATGTGGTTATTATTGTTATTGTTTTTATTATTTTTATTGTTGTTATTATTCTTATTATTATTGTTATTGTTATTATTGTTATTGTTGTTATTATTGTTATTATTGTTGTTATTGTTATTGTTATTATTGTTATTGTTATTGTTATTATTGTTATTATTGTTATTATTGTTATTATTGTTATTATTGTTCTTATTGCTATTATTGTTATTATTGTTATTAGTGTTATTAATGTTATTATCGGTATTGTTGTTATTGTTGTTATTGTTGTTATTATTTTTATTATAGTTATTGTAGTTATTATTGTTATTGTTGTTATTGTTGTTATTATTGTTATTATTGTTATTATTGTAATTATTATTATTATTGTTATTAATGTTATATTGTTATTATTGTTATTATTGTTATTGTTATTGTTATTATTATTATTGTTGTTATTATTGTTATTATTATTATTATTGTTATTGTTGTTATTATTGTTATTATTGTTATTATTGATATTATTATTATTATTATTATTATTATTATTATTATTATTATTATTATTATTATTATTATCCTAATTGTTATTAATGTTTTTATTATTATTGTTATTATTATTTTTGTTGTTATTGGTGTTGTTGTTATTAATATTATTATTATTATTATTATTATTATTATTGTTATTATTGTTATTGTTGTTATTATTTGTAATTAATGTTATTATTGTTATTATTGTTTTTATTGTTATTATTGTTATTATTGTTATTGCTATTGTTAGTATTATTATTGTTGTTATTATTGTTATTATTGTTATTATTGTTATTATTGCTATTATTGTTATTATTATTATTGTTATTGTTGTTATTATTGTTATTGTTATTGTTATTATTGTTATTATTGTTATTATTGTTATTATTGTTGTTATTGTTATTGTTGTTATTATTCTTATTATTGTTGTTATTGTTATTATTGTTATTATTGTTATTATTGTTATTATTGTTCTTATTGCTATTATTGTTATTATTGTTATTATTGTTATTAGTGTTATTAATGTTATTAACGTTACTGTTGTTATTGTTGTTATTGTTGTTATTATTTTTAATATAGTTATTGAAGTTATTATTGTTATTGTTGTTATTATTGTTATTATTGTTATTATTGTTATTATTGTTATTATTGTTATTATTGTTATTGTTATTGTTATTATTGTTATTATAGTTATTATTGTTATTAATGTTATTATTGTTATTTTTGTTATTGTTGTTATTGTTGTTATTTTTGTTGTTATTGTTATTGTTGTTATTATTGTTATTATTGTTATTGTTGTTATTGATGTTGTTAATGTTATTGTTGTTATTGTTGTTATTATTTTATTTTTATTGTTGTTATTATTCTTATTATTATTGTTATTGTTGTTACTTTTATTGTGGTTATTATTCTTATTATTGTTGTTATTGTTATTATTGTTATTATTATTATTGTTATTGTTGTTATTATTGTTATTGTTATTGTTATTGCTATGGTTATTATTATTATTGTTGTTATTATTGTTATTATTGTATTTATTGTTATTATTGTTATTATTATTATTGTTAATGTTGTTATTATTGTTATTGTTATTGTTATTATTGTTATTATTGTTATTATTGTTATTATTGTTGTTATTGTTATTGTTGTTATTATTCTTATTATTATTGTTATTGTTATTATTGTTATTATTGATATTATTGTTATTATTGTTATTATTGTTATTATTGTTATTATTGTTATTGTTATTGCTATTATTGTTATTATTGTTATTATTGTTATTATTGTTCTTATTGCTATTATTGTTATTATTGTTATTAGTGTTATTAATGTTATTATCGTTATTGTTGTTATTGTTGTTATTGTTGTTAATATTGTTATTGTTGTTATTGTAGTTATTATTGTTATTATTGTTGTTATTGTTATTGTTGTTATTATTGTTATTGTTATTGTTGATATTATTATTGTTATTATTGTTATTGCTGTTATTGTTGATATTATTGTTATTATTGTTATTATTGTCATTATATTTATTGTTATTGTTATTGTTGTTATTATTGCTATTGTTGTTATTGTTATTGTTATTGTTATTATTATTATTGTTGTTATTGTTATTATTATTATTATTGTTTTTGTTATTGTTGTTATTATGGATATTGTTATTGTTATTATTGTTATTATTGTTATTATTGTTGTTATTGTTATTGTTGTTATTATTGTTATTATTGTTATTGTTGTTATTGTTGTTATTGTTGTTATTGTTTTTATTATTGTTATTGTTGTTATTGTTGTTATTATTGTTATTATTGTTGTTATTGTTAATGTGGTTATTATTGTTATTGTTGTTATTGTTGTTATTGTTGTTATTGTTGTTATTGTTGTTGTTATTGTTGTTATTGTTGTTATCTTTGTTATTATTGTTATTGTTGTTATTATTGTTATTGTTGTTATTGTTGTTATTATTGTTCTTATTGTTATTGTTGTTATTATTGTTATTGTTGCTATTGTTGTTATTGATGTTATTGTTATTGTTGTTATTATTGTTATTGTTGTTATTGTTATTATTGTTATTATTGTTATTATTGTTATTATTGTTATTATTGTTATTGTTATTGTTGTTATTATTTTTATTGTTATTGTTGTTATTATTGTTATTGTTATTGTTATTATTGTTATTATTGTTATTATTGTTATTATTGTTATTGTTATTGCTATTATTGTTATTATTCTTATTATTGTTATTATTGTTCTTATTGCTATTATTGTTATTATTGTTATTAGTGTTATTAATGTTATTATCGTTATTGTTGTTATTGTTGTTATTGTTGTTATAATTGTTATTATTGTTGTTATTGTTAATGTGGTTATTATTGTTATTGTTGTTATTATTGCTATTATTGTTGTTATTGTTATTGTTGTTATTATTCTTATTGTTGTTATTGTTATTAGAGTTATTATTGTTATTATTGTTATTGTTATTGTTATTATAGTTGTTATTGTTGTTATTGTTGTTATTGTTATTGTTGTTATTATTGTTATTGTTGTTATTGTTATTATTGTTATTATTGTTATTATTGTTATTATTGTTATTGTTATTGTTATTATTGTTATTATTGTTATTATTGTTATTATTGTTCTTATTGCTATTATTGTTATTATTGTTATTAGTGTTATTAATGTTATTATCGGTATTGTTGTTATTGTTTTTATTATTGTTATTGTTGTTATTGTTGTTATTATTGTTATTGTTGTTATTGATGTTGTTAATGTTATTGTTGTTATTGTTGTTATTATTTTATTTTTATTGTTGTTATTATTCTTATTATTATTGTTACTGTTATTATTGTTATTGTTGTTATTATTGTTATTATTGTTGTTATTGTTATTATTGTTGTTATTGTTATTATTGTTATTGTTGTTATTGTTGTCATTGTTGTTAATGTTGTTATTGTTGTTATCTTTGTTATTATTGTTATTATTGTTATTGTTGTTATTGTTGTTATTGTTGTTATTGTTGTTATTGTTTTATTATTGTTATTGTTGTTTTTGTTGTTATTATTGTAATTGTTGTTATTGATGTTGTTAATGTTATTGTTGTTATTGTTGTTATTATTTTATTTTTATTGTTGTTACTATTCTTATTATTATTGTTATTGTTGTTACTGTTATTGTGGTTATTATTCTTATTATTGTTGTTATTGTTATTATTGATATTATTATTATTGTTATTGTTGTTATTATTAATATTGTTATTGTTATTATTGTTATTATTGTTATTATTGTTATTATTGTTATTATTGTTATTGTTATTGTTATTATTGTTATTATTGTTATTATTGTTATTATTGTTCTTATTGCTATTATTGTTATTATTGTTATTATTGTTACTAGTGTTATTAATGTTATTAACGTTACTGTTGTTATTGTTGTTATTGTTGTTATTATTTTTAATATAGTTATTGAAGTTATTATTGTTATTGTTGTTATTATTGTTATTCTTGTTATTGTTGTTATTATTGTTATTATTGTTATTATTGTTATTGTTATTGTTATTATTGTTATTATTGTTTCTATTGTTATTAATGTTATTATTGTTATTTTTGTTATTGTTGTTATTGTTGTTATTTTTGTTGTTATTGTTATTGTTGTTATTATTGTTATTATTGTTATTATTGTTATTAATGTTATTATTGTTATTGTTGTTATTGTTGTTATTGTTGTTATTTTTGTTGTTATTGTTATTATTCTTATTATTATTGTTATTGGTATTATTGTTATTATTGATACTATTGTTATTATTGTTATTATTTTTATTATTGTTATTGTTATTGTTATTATTGTTATTATTGTTATTATTGTTATTATTGTTATTATTGTTGTTATTGTTATTGTTGTTATTATTCTTATTATTGTTGTTATTGTTATTATTGTTATTATTGTTCTTATTGCTATTATTGTTATTATGTTATTATTGTTATTAGTGTTATTAATGTTATTATCGTAATTGTTGTTATTGTTGTTATTGTTGTTTTTATTTTTATTATAGTTATTGTTGTTATTATTGTTATTGTTGTTATTGTTGTTATTATTGTTATTATTGTTATTATTATTATTATTATTATTAATGTTAAATTGTAATTATTGTTAATGTGGTTATTATTGTTATTGTTGTTATTGTTGTTGTTATTGTTGTTATTGTTGTTATCTTTGTTATTATTGTTATTATTGTTATTGTTGTTATTGTTGTTATTGTTGTTATTGTTGTTATTGTTGTTATTGTTTTTATTATTGTTATTGTTGTTATTGTTGTTATTATTGTTATTGTTGTTATTGATGTTGATAATGTTATTGTTGTTATTGTTGTTATTATTTTATTTTTATTGTAGTTATTATTCTTATTATTATTGTTATTGTTATTATTGTTATTGTTACTATTATTGTTATTATTGTTGTTATTGTTATTGTTATTATTGTTATTGTTATTGTTATTATTGTTATTATTGTTATTATTGTTATTATTGTTATTATTGTTCTTATTGCTATTATTGTTATTATTGTTATTAGTGTTATTAATGTTATTATCGGTATTGTTGTTATTGTTGTTATTGTTGTTATTATTTTTATTATAGTTATTGTAGTTATTATTGTTATTGTTGTTATTGTTGTTATTATTGTTATTATTGTTATTATTGTAATTATTATTATTATTGTTATTAATGTTATATTGTTATTATTGTTATTATTGTTATTATTGTTATTATTGTTCTTATTGCTATTATTGTTATTATTGTTATTAGTGTTATTAATGTTATTATCGGTATTGTTGTTATTGTTTTTATTATTGTTATTGTTGTTATTGTTGTTATTATTGTTATTGTTGTTATTATTTTATTTTTATTGTTGTTATTATTCTTATTATTATTGTTACTGTTATTATTGTTATTGTTGTTATTATTGTTATTATTGTTGTTATTGTTATTATTGTTGTTATTGTTATTATTGTTATTGTTGTTATTGTTGTCATTGTTGTTAAGGTTGTTATTGTTGTTATCTTTGTTATTATTGTTATTATTGTTATTGTTGTTATTGTTGTTATTGTTGTTATTGTTGTTATTGTTGTTATTGTTTTATTATTGTTATTGTTGTTTTTGTTGTTATTATTGTTATTGTTGTTATTGATGTTGTTAATGTTATTGTTGTTATTGTTGTTATTATTTTATTTTTATTCTTGTTACTATTCTTATTATTATTGTTATTGTTGTTATTGTTATTGTGGTTATTATTCTTATTATTGTTGTTATTGTTATTATTGATATTATTATTATTGTTATTGTTGTTATTATTAATATTGTTATTGTTATTATTGTTATTATTGTTATTATTGTTATTATTGTTATTATTGTTATTGTTATTGTTATTATTGTTATTATTGTTATTATTGTTATTATTGTTCTTATTGCTATTATTGTTGTTATTGTTATTGTTGTTATTATTCTTATTATTGTTGTTATTGTTATTATTGTTATTATTGTTCTTATTGCTATTATTGTTATTATGTTATTATTGTTATTAGTGTTATTAATGTTATTATCGTAATTGTTGTTATTGTTGTTATTGTTGTTTTTATTTTTATTATAGTTATTGTTGTTATTATTGTTATTGTTTTTATTGTTGTTATTATTGTTATTATTGTTATTATTATTATTATTATTATTAATGTTAATTTGTAATTATTGTTAATGTGGTTATTATTGTTATTGTTTTTATTATTTTTATTGTTGTTATTATTCTTATTATTATTGTTATTGTTATTATTGTTATTGTTGTTATTATTGTTATTATTGTTGTTATTGTTATTGTTATTATTGTTATTGTTATTGTTATTATTGTTATTATTGTTATTATTGTTATTATTGTTATTATTGTTCTTATTGCTATTATTGTTATTATTGTTATTAGTGTTATTAATGTTATTATCGTTATTGTTGTTATTGTTGTTATTGTTGTTATTATTTTTATTATAGTTATTGTAGTTATTATTGTTATTGTTGTTATTGTTGTTATTATTGTTATTATTGTTATTATTGTTATTATTATTATTATTGTTATTAATGTTATATTGTTATTATTGTTATTATTGTTATTGTTATTGTTATTATTATTATTGTTGTTATTATTGTTATTATTATTATTATTGTTATTGTTGTTATTATTGTTATTATTGTTATTATTGATATTATTATTATTATTATTATTATTATTATTATTATTATTATTATTATTATTATTATTATCCTAATTGTTATTAATGTTTTTATTATTATTGTTATTATTATTTTTGTTGTTATTGGTGTTGTTGTTATTAATATTATTATTATTATTATTATTATTATTGTTATTATTGTTATTGTTGTTATTATTTGTAATTAATGTTATTATTGTTATTATTGTTTTTATTGTTATTATTGTTATTATTGTTATTGCTATTGTTAGTATTATTATTGTTGTTATTATTGTTATTATTGTTATTATTGTTATTATTGTTATTATTGTTATTATTATTATTGTTATTGTTGTTATTATTGTTATTGTTATTGTTATTATTGTTATTATTGTTATTATTGTTATTATTGTTGTTATTGTTATTGTTGTTATTATTCTTATTATTGTTGTTATTGTTATTATTGTTATTATTGTTATTATTGTTATTATTGTTCTTATTGCTATTATTGTTATTATTGTTATTATTGTTATTAGTGTTATTAATGTTATTAACGTTACTGTTGTTATTGTTGTTATTGTTGTTATTATTTTTAATATAGTTATTGAAGTTATTATTGTTATTGTTGTTATTATTGTTATTATTGTTATTGTTGTTATTATTGTTATTATTGTTATTATTGTTATTGTTATTGTTATTATTGTTATTATAGTTATTATTGTTATTAATGTTATTATTGTTATTTTTGTTATTGTTGTTATTGTTGTTATTTTTGTTGTTATTGTTATTGTTGTTATTATTGTTATTATTGTTATTATTGTTATTGTTGTTATTGTTGTTATTGTTAATGTTGTTATTATTGTTATTGTTATTGTTGTTATTATTCTTATTATTATTGTTATTGTTATTATTGTTATTATTGATATTATTGTTATTATTGTTATTATTTTTATTATTGTTATTGTTATTGCTATTATTGTTATTATTGTTATTATAGTTATTATTGTTATTATTGTTGTTATTGTTATTGTTGTTATTATTCTTATTATTGTTGTTATTGTTATTATTGCTATTATTGTTATTATTGTTATTATTGTTATTAATGTTATTAACGTTACTGTTGTTATTGTTGTTATTGTTGTTATTGTTATTGTTGTTATTATCGTTATTGTTGTTATTGTTATTATTGTTATTATTGTTATTATTATTATTATTGTTATTAATGTTATATTGTTATTATTGTTATTATTGTTATTGTTATTGTTATTATTATTATTGTTGTTATTATTGTTATTATTATTATTATTGTTATTGTTGTTATTATTGTTATTATTGTTATTATTGTTATTATTATTATTATTATAATTATTATTATTATTATTATTATTATTATTATTATCCTAATTGTTATTAATGTTTTTATTATTATTGTTATTATTATTTTTGTTGTTATTGGTGTTGTTGTTATTAATATTATTATTATAATTATTATTATTATTGTTGTTATTATTGTTATTGTTGTTATTATTTGTTATTAATGTTATTATTGTTATTATTGTTATTATTGTTATTATTGTTATTATTGTTATTATTGTTACTGCTATTGTTATTATTATTATTGTTGTTATTATTGTTATTATTATTATTATTATTATTAATGTTAAATTGTAATTATTGTTAATGTGGTTATTATTGTTATTATTGTTATTATTGTTCTTATTGCTATTATTGTTATTATTGTTATTAGTGTTATTAATGTTATTATCGGTATTGTTGTTATTGTTGTTATTGTTGTTATTATTTTTATTATAGTTATTGTAGTTATTATTGTTATTGTTGTTATTGTTGTTATTATTGTTATTATTGTTATTATTGTAATTATTATTATTATTGTTATTAATGTTATATTGTTATTATTGTTATTATTGTTATTATTGTTATTATTGTTCTTATTGCTATTATTGTTATTATTGTTATTAGTGTTATTAATGTTATTATCGGTATTGTTGTTATTGTTTTTATTATTGTTATTGTTGTTATTGTTGTTATTATTGTTATTGTTGTTATTATTTTATTTTTATTGTTGTTATTATTCTTATTATTATTGTTACTGTTATTATTGTTATTGTTGTTATTATTGTTATTATTGTTGTTATTGTTATTATTGTTGTTATTGTTATTATTGTTATTGTTGTTATTGTTGTCATTGTTGTTAAGGTTGTTATTGTTGTTATCTTTGTTATTATTGTTATTATTGTTATTGTTGTTATTGTTGTTATTGTTGTTATTGTTGTTATTGTTGTTATTGTTTTATTATTGTTATTGTTGTTTTTGTTGTTATTATTGTTATTGTTGTTATTGATGTTGTTAATGTTATTGTTGTTATTGTTGTTATTATTTTATTTTAATTCTTGTTACTATTCTTATTATTATTGTTATTGTTGTTATTGTTATTGTGGTTATTATTCTTATTATTGTTGTTATTGTTATTATTGATATTATTATTATTGTTATTGTTGTTATTATTAATATTGTTATTGTTATTATTGTTATTATTGTTATTATTGTTATTATTGTTATTATTGTTATTATTGTTATTGTTATTGTTATTATTGTTATTATTGTTATTATTGTTATTATTGTTCTTATTGCTATTATTGTTGTTATTGTTATTGTTGTTATTATTCTTATTATTGTTGTTATTGTTATTATTGTTATTATTGTTCTTATTGCTATTATTGTTATTATGTTATTATTGTTATTAGTGTTATTAATGTTATTATCGTAATTGTTGTTATTGTTGTTATTGTTGTTTTTATTTTTATTATAGTTATTGTTGTTATTATTGTTATTGTTTTTATTGTTGTTATTATTGTTATTATTGTTATTATTGTTATTATTATTATTAATGTTAATTTGTAATTATTGTTAATGTGGTTATTATTGTTATTGTTTTTATTATTTTTATTGTTGTTATTATTCTTATTATTATTGTTATTGTTATTATTGTTATTGTTGTTATTATTGTTATTATTGTTGTTATTGTTATTGTTATTATTGTTATTGTTATTGTTATTATTGTTATTATTGTTATTATTGTTATTATTGTTATTATTGTTCTTATTGCTATTATTGTTATTATTGTTATTAGTGTTATTAATGTTATTATCGGTATTGTTGTTATTGTTGTTATTGTTGTTATTATTTTTATTATAGTTATTGTAGTTATTATTGTTATTGTTGTTATTGTTGTTATTATTGTTATTATTGTTATTATTGTAATTATTATTATTATTGTTATTAATGTTATATTGTTATTATTGTTATTATTGTTATTGTTATTGTTATTATTATTATTGTTGTTATTATTGTTATTATTATTATTATTGTTATTGTTGTTATTATTGTTATTATTGTTATTATTGATATTATTATTATTATTATTATTATTATTATTATTATTATTATTATTATTATTATTATTATCCTAATTGTTATTAATGTTTTTATTATTATTGTTATTATTATTTTTGTTGTTATTGGTGTTGTTGTTATTAATATTATTATTATTATTATTATTATTATTATTGTTATTATTGTTATTGTTGTTATTATTTGTAATTAATGTTATTATTGTTATTATTGTTTTTATTGTTATTATTGTTATTATTGTTATTGCTATTGTTATTATTATTATTGTTGTTATTATTGTTATTATTGTTATTATTGTTATTATTGCTATTATTGTTATTATTATTATTGTTATTGTTGTTATTATTGTTATTGTTATTGTTATTATTGTTATTATTGTTATTATTGTTATTATTGTTGTTATTGTTATTGTTGTTATTATTCTTATTATTGTTGTTATTGTTATTATTGTTATTATTGTTATTATTGTTATTATTGTTCTTATTGCTATTATTGTTATTATTGTTATTATTGTTATTAGTGTTATTAATGTTATTAACGTTACTGTTGTTATTGTTGTTATTGTTGTTATTATTTTTAATATAGTTATTGAAGTTATTATTGTTATTGTTGTTATTATTGTTATTCTTGTTATTGTTGTTATTATTGTTATTATTGTTATTATTGTTATTGTTATTGTTATTATTGTTATTATAGTTATTATTGTTATTAATGTTATTATTGTTATTTTTGTTATTGTTGTTATTGTTGTTATTTTTGTTGTTATTGTTATTGTTGTTATTATTGTTATTATTGTTATTGTTGTTATTGATGTTGTTAATGTTATTGTTGTTATTGTTGTTATTATTTTATTTTTATTGTTGTTATTATTCTTATTATTATTGTTATTGTTGTTACTTTTATTGTGGTTATTATTCTTATTATTGTTGTTATTGTTATTATTGTTATTATTATTATTGTTATTGTTGTTATTATTGTTATTGTTATTGTTATTGCTATGGTTATTATTATTATTGTTGTTATTATTGTTATTATTGTATTTATTGTTATTATTGTTATTATTATTATTGTTAATGTTGTTATTATTGTTATTGTTATTGTTATTATTGTTATTATTGTTATTATTGTTATTATTGTTGTTATTGTTATTGTTGTTATTATTCTTATTATTATTGTTATTGTTATTATTGTTATTATTGATATTATTGTTATTATTGTTATTATTGTTATTATTGTTATTATTGTTATTGTTATTGCTATTATTGTTATTATTGTTATTATTGTTATTATTGTTCTTATTGCTATTATTGTTATTATTGTTATTAGTGTTATTAATGTTATTATCGTTATTGTTGTTATTGTTGTTATTGTTGTTAATATTGTTATTGTTGTTATTGTAGTTATTATTGTTATTATTGTTGTTATTGTTATTGTTGTTATTATTGTTATTGTTATTGTTGATATTATTATTGTTATTATTGTTATTGCTGTTATTGTTGATATTATTGTTATTATTGTTATTATTGTCATTATATTTATTGTTATTGTTATTGTTGTTATTATTGCTATTGTTGTTATTGTTATTGTTATTGTTATTATTATTATTGTTGTTATTGTTGTTATTATTATTATTGTTTTTGTTATTGTTGTTATTATGGATATTGTTATTGTTATTATTGTTATTATTGTTATTATTGTTGTTATTGTTATTGTTGTTATTATTGTTATTATTGTTATTGTTGTTATTGTTGTTATTGTTGTTATTGTTTTTATTATTGTTATTGTTGTTATTGTTGTTATTATTGTTATTATTGTTGTTATTGTTAATGTGGTTATTATTGTTATTGTTGTTATTGTTGTTATTGTTGTTATTGTTGTTATTGTTGTTGTTATTGTTGTTATTGTTGTTATCTTTGTTATTATTGTTATTGTTGTTATTATTGTTATTGTTGTTATTGTTGTTATTATTGTTCTTATTGTTATTGTTGTTATTATTGTTATTGTTGCTATTGTTGTTATTGATGTTATTGTTATTGTTGTTATTATTGTTATTGTTGTTATTGTTATTATTGTTATTATTGTTATTATTGTTATTATTGTTATTATTGTTATTGTTATTGTTGTTATTATTTTTATTGTTATTGTTGTTATTATTGTTATTGTTATTGTTATTATTGTTATTATTGTTATTATTGTTATTATTGTTATTGTTATTGCTATTATTGTTATTATTCTTATTATTGTTATTATTGTTCTTATTGCTATTATTGTTATTATTGTTATTAGTGTTATTAATGTTATTATCGTTATTGTTGTTATTGTTGTTATTGTTGTTATAATTGTTATTATTGTTGTTATTGTTAATGTGGTTATTATTGTTATTGTTGTTATTATTGCTATTATTGTTGTTATTGTTATTGTTGTTATTATTCTTATTGTTGTTATTGTTATTAGAGTTATTATTGTTATTATTGTTATAGTTATTGTTATTATAGTTATTTAAGCTATTGTTGTTATTGTTGTTATTGTTATTGTTGTTATTATTGTTATTGTTGTTATTGTTATTATTGTTATTATTGTTATTATTGTTATTATTGTTATTGTTATTGTTATTATTGTTATTATTGTTATTATTGTTATTATTGTTCTTATTGCTATTATTGTTATTATTGTTATTAGTGTTATTAATGTTATTATCGGTATTGTTGTTATTGTTTTTATTATTGTTATTGTTGTTATTGTTGTTATTATTGTTATTGTTGTTATTGATGTTGTTAATGTTATTGTTGTTATTGTTGTTATTATTTTATTTTTATTGTTGTTATTATTCTTATTATTATTGTTACTGTTATTATTGTTATTGTTGTTATTATT
The DNA here is from genome assembly GCF_910589235.1 of Vespa crabro. Classification (NCBI taxonomy): domain Eukaryota; kingdom Metazoa; phylum Arthropoda; class Insecta; order Hymenoptera; family Vespidae; genus Vespa; species Vespa crabro. Next base: position 1,030,557 of record NC_060959.1, on the reverse strand, counting down.
GTTATTATTGTTGTTATTGTTATTATTGTTGTTATTGTTATTATTGTTATTGTTGTTATTGTTGTCATTGTTGTTAATGTTGTTATTGTTGTTATCTTTGTTATTATTGTTATTATTGTTATTGTTGTTATTGTTGTTATTGTTGTTATTGTTGTTATTGTTTTATTATTGTTATTGTTGTTTTTGTTGTTATTATTGTAATTGTTGTTATTGATGTTGTTAATGTTATTGTTGTTATTGTTGTTATTATTTTATTTTTATTGTTGTTACTATTCTTATTATTATTGTTATTGTTGTTACTGTTATTGTGGTTATTATTCTTATTATTGTTGTTATTGTTATTATTGATATTATTATTATTGTTATTGTTGTTATTATTAATATTGTTATTGTTATTATTGTTATTATTGTTATTATTGTTATTATTGTTATTATTGTTATTGTTATTGTTATTATTGTTATTATTGTTATTATTGTTATTATTGTTCTTATTGCTATTATTGTTATTATTGTTATTATTGTTACTAGTGTTATTAATGTTATTAACGTTACTGTTGTTATTGTTGTTATTGTTGTTATTATTTTTAATATAGTTATTGAAGTTATTATTGTTATTGTTGTTATTATTGTTATTCTTGTTATTGTTGTTATTATTGTTATTATTGTTATTATTGTTATTGTTATTGTTATTATTGTTATTATTGTTTCTATTGTTATTAATGTTATTATTGTTATTTTTGTTATTGTTGTTATTGTTGTTATTTTTGTTGTTATTGTTATTGTTGTTATTATTGTTATTATTGTTATTATTGTTATTAATGTTATTATTGTTATTATTGTTATTGTTGTTATTGTTGTTATTTTTGTTGTTATTGTTATTATTCTTATTATTATTGTTATTGGTATTATTGTTATTATTGATACTATTGTTATTATTGTTATTATTTTTATTATTGTTATTGTTATTGTTATTATTGTTATTATTGTTATTATTGTTATTATTGTTATTATTGTTGTTATTGTTATTGTTGTTATTATTCTTATTATTGTTGTTATTGTTATTATTGTTATTATTGTTCTTATTGCTATTATTGTTATTATGTTATTATTGTTATTAGTGTTATTAATGTTATTATCGTAATTGTTGTTATTGTTGTTATTGTTGTTTTTATTTTTATTATAGTTATTGTTGTTATTATTGTTATTGTTGTTATTGTTGTTATTATTGTTATTATTGTTATTATTATTATTATTATTATTAATGTTAAATTGTAATTATTGTTAATGTGGTTATTATTGTTATTGTTGTTATTGTTGTTGTTATTGTTGTTATTGTTGTTATCTTTGTTATTATTGTTATTATTGTTATTGTTGTTATTGTTGTTATTGTTGTTATTGTTGTTATTGTTGTTATTGTTTTTATTATTGTTATTGTTGTTATTGTTGTTATTATTGTTATTGTTGTTATTGATGTTGATAATGTTATTGTTGTTATTGTTGTTATTATTTTATTTTTATTGTAGTTATTATTCTTATTATTATTGTTAATGTTATTATTGTTATTGTTACTATTATTGTTATTATTGTTGTTATTGTTATTGTTATTATTGTTATTGTTATTGTTATTATTGTTATTATTGTTATTATTGTTATTATTGTTATTATTGTTCTTATTGCTATTATTGTTATTATTGTTATTAGTGTTATTAATGTTATTATCGGTATTGTTGTTATTGTTGTTATTGTTGTTATTGTTGTTATTATTTTTATTATAGTTATTGTAGTTATTATTGTTATTGTTGTTATTGTTGTTATTATTGTTATTATTGTTATTATTGTAATTATTATTATTATTGTTATTAATGTTATATTGTTATTATTGTTATTATTGTTATTATTGTTATTATTGTTCTTATTGCTATTATTGTTATTATTGTTATTAGTGTTATTAATGTTATTATCGGTATTGTTGTTATTGTTTTTATTATTGTTATTGTTGTTATTGTTGTTATTATTGTTATTGTTGTTATTATTTTATTTTTATTGTTGTTATTATTCTTATTATTATTGTTACTGTTATTATTGTTATTGTTGTTATTATTGTTATTATTGTTGTTATTGTTATTATTGTTGTTATTGTTATTATTGTTATTGTTGTTATTGTTGTCATTGTTGTTAAGGTTGTTATTGTTGTTATCTTTGTTATTATTGTTATTATTGTTATTGTTGTTATTGTTGTTATTGTTGTTATTGTTGTTATTGTTGTTATTGTTTTATTATTGTTATTGTTGTTTTTGTTGTTATTATTGTTATTGTTGTTATTGATGTTGTTAATGTTATTGTTGTTATTGTTGTTATTATTTTATTTTTATTCTTGTTACTATTCTTATTATTATTGTTATTGTTGTTATTGTTATTGTGGTTATTATTCTTATTATTGTTGTTATTGTTATTATTGATATTATTATTATTGTTATTGTTGTTATTATTAATATTGTTATTGTTATTATTGTTATTATTGTTATTATTGTTATTATTGTTATTATTGTTATTGTTATTGTTATTATTGTTATTATTGTTATTATTGTTATTATTGTTCTTATTGCTATTATTGTTGTTATTGTTATTGTTGTTATTATTCTTATTATTGTTGTTATTGTTATTATTGTTATTATTGTTCTTATTGCTATTATTGTTATTATGTTATTATTGTTATTAGTGTTATTAATGTTATTATCGTAATTGTTGTTATTGTTGTTATTGTTGTTTTTATTTTTATTATAGTTATTGTTGTTATTATTGTTATTGTTTTTATTGTTGTTATTATTGTTATTATTGTTATTATTATTATTATTATTATTAATGTTAATTTGTAATTATTGTTAATGTGGTTATTATTGTTATTGTTTTTATTATTTTTATTGTTGTTATTATTCTTATTATTATTGTTATTGTTATTATTGTTATTGTTGTTATTATTGTTATTATTGTTGTTATTGTTATTGTTATTATTGTTATTGTTATTGTTATTATTGTTATTATTGTTATTATTGTTATTATTGTTATTATTGTTCTTATTGCTATTATTGTTATTATTGTTATTAGTGTTATTAATGTTATTATCGGTATTGTTGTTATTGTTGTTATTGTTGTTATTATTTTTATTATAGTTATTGTAGTTATTATTGTTATTGTTGTTATTGTTGTTATTATTGTTATTATTGTTATTATTGTAATTATTATTATTATTGTTATTAATGTTATATTGTTATTATTGTTATTATTGTTATTGTTATTGTTATTATTATTATTGTTGTTATTATTGTTATTATTATTATTATTGTTATTGTTGTTATTATTGTTATTATTGTTATTATTGATATTATTATTATTATTATTATTATTATTATTATTATTATTATTATTATTATTATTATTATCCTAATTGTTATTAATGTTTCTATTATTATTGTTATTATTATTTTTGTTGTTATTGGTGTTGTTGTTATTAATATTATTATTATTATTATTATTATTATTATTGTTATTATTGTTATTGTTGTTATTATTTGTAATTAATGTTATTATTGTTATTATTGTTTTTATTGTTATTATTGTTATTATTGTTATTGCTATTGTTAGTATTATTATTGTTGTTATTATTGTTATTATTGTTATTATTGTTATTATTGCTATTATTGTTATTATTATTATTGTTATTGTTGTTATTATTGTTATTGTTATTGTTATTATTGTTATTATTGTTATTATTGTTATTATTGTTGTTATTGTTATTGTTGTTATTATTCTTATTATTGTTGTTATTGTTATTATTGTTATTATTGTTATTATTGTTATTATTGTTCTTATTGCTATTATTGTTATTATTGTTATTATTGTTATTAGTGTTATTAATGTTATTAACGTTACTGTTGTTATTGTTGTTATTGTTGTTATTATTTTTAATATAGTTATTGAAGTTATTATTGTTATTGTTGTTATTATTGTTATTCTTGTTATTGTTGTTATTATTGTTATTATTGTTATTATTGTTATTGTTATTGTTATTATTGTTATTATAGTTATTATTGTTATTAATGTTATTATTGTTATTTTTGTTATTGTTGTTATTGTTGTTATTTTTGTTGTTATTGTTATTGTTGTTATTATTGTTATTATTGTTATTATTGTTATTGTTGTTATTGTTGTTATTGTTAATGTTGTTATTATTGTTATTGTTATTGTTGTTATTATTCTTATTATTATTGTTATTGTTATTATTGTTATTATTGATATTATTGTTATTATTGTTATTATTTTTATTATTGTTATTGTTATTGCTATTATTGTTATTACTGTTATTATAGTTATTATTGTTATTATTGTTGTTATTGTTATTGTTGTTATTATTCTTATTATTGTTGTTATTGTTATTATTGCTATTATTGTTATTATTGTTATTATTGTTATTAATGTTATTAACGTTACTGTTGTTATTGTTGTTATTGTTGTTATTGTTATTGTTGTTATTATCGTTATTGTTGTTATTGTTATTATTGTTATTATTGTTATTATTATTATTATTGTTATTAATGTTATATTGTTATTATTTTTATTATTGTTATTGTTATTGTTATTATTATTATTGTTGTTATTATTGTTATTATTATTATTATTGTTATTGTTGTTATTATTGTTATTATTGTTATTATTGTTATTATTATTATTATTATAATTATTATTATTATTATTATTATTATTATTATTATCCTAATTGTTATTAATGTTTTTATTATTATTGTTATTATTATTTTTGTTGTTATTGGTGTTGTTGTTATTAATATTATTATTATAATTATTATTATTATTGTTGTTATTATTGTTATTGTTGTTATTATTTGTTATTAATGTTATTATTGTTATTATTGTTATTATTGTTATTATTGTTATTATTGTTATTATTGTTACTGCTATTGTTATTATTATTATTGTTGTTATTATTGTTATTATTGTTATTATTGTTATTATTGTTATTATTATTACTATTGTTATTAATGTTATATTGTTATTATTTTTATTGTTGTTATTGTTGTTATTATTGTTATTATTGTTATTTTTGTTATTGTTGTTATTGTTGTTATTTTTGTTGTTATTGTTATTGTTGTTATAATTGTTATTATTGTTATTATTGTTATTGTTGTTATTGTTGTTATTGTTAATGTTGTTATTATTATTATTGTTATTGTTGTTATTATTCTTATTATTATTGTTATTGTTATTATTGTTATTATTGATATTATTGTTATTATTGTTATTATTTTTATTATTGTTATTGTTATTGCTATTATTGTTATTATTGTTATTATAGTTATTATTGTTATTATTGTTGTTATTGTTATTGTTGTTATTATTCTTATTATTGTTGTTATTGTTATTATTGTTCTTATTGCTATTATTGATATTATGTTATTATTGTTATTAGTGTTATTAATGTTATTATCGTAATTGTTGTTATTGTTGTTATTGTTGTTATTATTATTATTATAGTTATTGTTGTTATTATTGTTATTGTTGTTATTGTTGTTATTATTGTTATTATTGTTATTATTATTATTATTATTATTAATGTTAAATTGTAATTATTGTTAATGTGGTTATTATTGTTATTGTTGTTATTGTTGTTATTGTTGTTGTTATTGTTGTTATTGTTGTTATCTTTGTTATTATTGTTATTATTGTTATTGTTGTTATTGTTGTTATTGTTGTTATTGTTGTTATTGTTGTTATTGTTTTTATTATTGTTATTGTTGTTATTGTTGTTATTATTGTTATTGTTGTTATTGATGTTGTTAATGTTATTGTTGTTATTGTTGTTATTATTTTATTTTATTGTTGTTATTATTGTTATTATTATTGTTATTGTTGTTATTGTTGTTATTATTGTTATTATTGTTATTATTATTATTATTATTATTAATGTTAAATTGTAATTATTGTTAATGTGGTTATTATTGTTATTGTTGTTATTGTTGTTATTGTTGTTGTTATTGTTGTTATTGTTGTTATCTTTGTTATTATTGTTATTATTGTTATTGTTGTTATTGTTGTTATTGTTGTTATTGTTGTTATTGTTGTTATTATTTTTATTATTGTTATTGTTGTTATTGTTGTTATTATTGATATTGTTGTTATTGATGTTGTTAATGTTATTGTTGTTATTGTTGTTATTATTTTATTTTTATTGTTGTTATTATTCTTATTATTATTGTTATTGTTGTTACTGTTATTGTGGTTATTATTCTTATTATTGTTGTTATTGTTATTATTGTTATTATTATTATTGTTATTGTTGTTATTATTGTTATTGTTATTGTTATTGCTATGGTTATTATTATTATTGTTGTTATTATTGTTATTATTGTATTTATTGTTATTATTGTTATTATTATTATTGTTAATGTTGTTATTATTGTTATTGTTATTGTTATTATTGTTATTATTGTTATTATTGTTATTATTGTTGTTATTGTTATTGTTGTTATTATTCTTATTATTATTGTTATTGTTATTATTGTTATTATTGATATTATTGTTATTATTGTTATTATTGTTATTATTGTTATTATTGTTATTGTTATTGCTATTATTGTTATTATTGTTATTATTGTTATTATTGTTCTTATTGCTATTATTGTTATTATTGTTATTAGTGTTATTAATGTTATTATCGTTATTGTTGTTATTGTTGTTATTGTTGTTAATATTGTTATTGTTGTTATTGTTGTTATTATTTTATTTTTATTGTTGTTATTATTCTTATTATTATTGTTATTGTTGTTACTGTTATTGTGGTTATTATTCTTATTATTGTTGTTATTGTTATTATTGTTATTATTATTATTGTTATTGTTGTTATTATTGTTATTGTTATTGTTATTGCTATGGTTATTATTATTATTGTTGTTATTATTGTTATTATTGTATTTATTGTTATTATTGTTATTATTATTATTGTTAATGTTGTTATTATTGTTATTGTTATTGTTATTATTGTTATTATTGTTATTATTGTTATTATTGTTGTTATTGTTATTGTTGTTATTATTCTTATTATTATTGTTATTGTTATTATTGTTATTATTGATATTATTGTTATTATTGTTATTATTGTTATTATTGTTATTATTGTTATTGTTATTGCTATTATTGTTATTATTGTTATTATTGTTATTATTGTTCTTATTGCTATTATTGTTATTATTGTTATTAGTGTTATTAATGTTATTATCGTTATTGTTGTTATTGTTGTTATTGTTGTTAATATTGTTATTGTTGTTATTGTAGTTATTATTGTTATTATTGTTGTTATTGTTATTGTTGTTATTATTGTTATTATTGTTATTATTGTTATTATTGTTCTTATTGCTATTATTGTTATTATTGTTATTAGTGTTATTAATGTTATTATCGGTATTGTTGTTATTGTTTTTATTATTGTTATTGTTGTTATTGTTGTTATTATTGTTATTGTTGTTATTGATGTTGTTAATGTTATTGTTGTTATTGTTGTTATTATTTTATTTTTATTGTTGTTATTATTCTTATTATTATTGTTACTGTTATTATTGTTATTGTTGTTATTATTGTTATTATTGTTGTTATTGTTATTATTGTTGTTATTGTTATTATTGTTATTGTTGTTATTGTTGTCATTGTTGTTAATGTTGTTATTGTTGTTATCTTTGTTATTATTGTTATTATTGTTATTGTTGTTATTGTTGTTATTGTTGTTATTGTTGTTATTGTTGTTGTTATTGTTGTTATTGTTGTTATCTTTGTTATTATTGTTATTATTGTTATTGTTGTTATTGTTGTTATTGTTGTTATTGTTGTTATTGTTGTTATTGTTTTTATTATTGTTATTGTTGTTATTGTTGTTATTATTGTTATTGTTGTTATTGATGTTGTTAATGTTATTGTTGTTATTGTTGTTATTATTTTATTTTTATTGTTGTTATTATTCTTATTATTATTGTTATTGTTATTATTGTTATTCTTACTATTATTGTTATTATTGTTGTTATTGTTATTGTTATTATTGTTATTGTTATTGTTATTATTGTTATTATTGTTATTATTGTTATTATTGTTATTATTGTTCTTATTGCTATTATTGTTATTATTGATATTAGTGTTATTAATGTTATTATCGGTATTGTTGTTATTGTTGTTATTGTTGTTATTATTTTTATTATAGTTATTGTAGTTATTATTGTTATTGTTGTTATTGTTGTTATTATTGTTATTATTGTTATTATTGTTATTATTATTATTATTGTTATTAATGTTATATTGTTATTATTGTTATTATTGTTATTATTGTTATTATTGTTCTTATTGCTATTATTGTTATTATTGTTATTAGTGTTATTAATGTTATTATCGTTATTGTTGTTATTGTTTTTATTATTGTTATTGTTGTTATTGTTGTTATTATTGTTATTGTTGTTATTATTTTATTTTTATTGTTGTTATTATTCTTATTATTATTGTTATTGTTATTATTGTTATTGTTGTTATTATTGTTATTATTGTTGTTATTGTTATTATTGTTGTTATTGTTATTATTGTTATTGTTGTTATTGTTGTCATTGTTGTTAAGGTTGTTATTGTTGTTATCTTTGTTATTATTGTTATTATTGTTATTGTTGTTATTGTTGTTATTGTTGTTATTGTTGTTATTGTTGTTATTGTTTTATTATTGTTATTGTTGTTTTTGTTGTTATTATTGTTATTGTTGTTATTGATGTTGTTAATGTTATTGTTGTTATTGTTGTTATTATTTTATTTTTATTCTTGTTACTATTCTTATTATTATTGTTATTGTTGTTATTGTTATTGTGGTTATTATTCTTATTATTGTTGTTATTGTTATTATTGATATTATTATTATTGTTATTGTTGTTATTATTAATATTGTTATTGTTATTATTGTTATTATTGTTATTATTGTTATTATTGTTATTATTGTTATTGTTATTGTTATTATTGTTATTATTGTTATTATTGTTATTATTGTTCTTATTGCTATTATTGTTGTTATTGTTATTGTTGTTATTGTTGTTATTATTGTTGTTATTGTTATTATTGTTATTATTGTTCTTATTGCTATTATTGTTATTATGTTATTATTGTTATTAGTGTTATTAATGTTATTATCGTAATTGTTGTTATTGTTGTTATTGTTGTTTTTATTTTTATTATAGTTATTGTTGTTATTATTGTTATTGTTTTTATTGTTGTTATTATTGTTATTATTGTTATTATTATTATTATTATTATTAATGTTAATTTGTAATTATTGTTAATGTGGTTATTATTGTTATTGTTGTTATTGTTGTTGTTATTGTTGTTATTGTTGTTATCTTTGTTATTATTGTTATTATTGTTATTGTTGTTATTGTTGTTATTGTTGTTATTGTTGTTATTGTTGTTATTGTTTTTATTATTGTTATTGTTGTTATTGTTGTTATTATTGTTATTGTTGTTATTGATGTTGTTAATGTTATTGTTGTTATTGTTGTTATTATTTTATTTTTATTGTTGTTATTATTCTAATTATTATTGTTATTGTTATTATTGTTATTGTTGTTATTATTGTTATTATTGTTGTTATTGTTATTGTTATTATTGTTATTGTTATTGTTATTATTGTTATTATTGTTATTATTGTTATTATTGTTATTATTGTTCTTATTGCTATTATTGTTATTATTGTTATTAGTGTTATTAATGTTATTATCGGTATTGTTGTTATTGTTGTTATTGTTGTTATTATTTTTATTATAGTTATTGTAGTTATTATTGTTATTGTTGTTATTGTTGTTATTATTGTTATTATTGTTATTATTGTAATTATTATTATTATTGTTATTAATGTTATATTGTTATTATTGTTATTATTGTTATTGTTATTGTTATTATTATTATTGTTGTTATTATTGTTATTATTATTATTATTGTTATTGTTGTTATTATTGTTATTATTGTTATTATTGAAATTATTATTATTATTATTATTATTATTATTATTATTATTATTATTATTATTATTATTATTATCCTAATTGTTATTAATGTTTTTATTATTATTGTTATTATTATTTTTGTTGTTATTGGTGTTGTTGTTATTAATATTATTATTATTATTATTATTATTATTGTTATTATTGTTATTGTTGTTATTATTTGTAATTAATGTTATTATTGTTATTATTGTTTTTATTGTTATTATTGTTATTATTGTTATTGCTATTGTTAGTATTATTATTGTTGTTATTATTGTTATTATTGTTATTATTGTTATTATTGTTATTATTGTTATTATTATTATTGTTATTGTTGTTATTATTGTTATTGTTATTGTTATTATTGTTATTATTGTTATTATTGTTATTATTGTTGTTATTGTTATTGTTGTTATTATTCTTATTATTGTTGTTATTGTTATTATTGTTATTATTGTTATTATTGTTATTATTGTTCTTATTGCTATTATTGTTATTATTGTTATTATTGTTATTAGTGTTATTAATGTTATTAACGTTACTGTTGTTATTGTTGTTATTGTTGTTATTATTTTTAATATAGTTATTGAAGTTATTATTGTTATTGTTGTTATTATTGTTATTCTTGTTATTGTTGTTATTATTGTTATTATTGTTATTATTGTTATTGTTATTGTTATTATTGTTATTATAGTTATTATTGTTATTAATGTTATTATTGTTATTTTTGTTATTGTTGTTATTGTTGTTATTTTTGTTGTTATTGTTATTGTTGTTATTATTGTTATTATTGTTATTATTGTTATTGTTGTTATTGTTGTTATTGTTAATGTTGTTATTATTGTTATTGTTATTGTTGTTATTATTCTTATTATTATTGTTATTGTTATTATTGTTATTATTGATATTATTGTTATTATTGTTATTATTTTTATTATTGTTATTGTTATTGCTATTATTGTTATTATTGTTATTATAGTTATTATTGTTATTATTGTTGTTATTGTTATTGTTGTTATTATTCTTATTATTGTTGTTATTGTTATTATTGCTATTATTGTTATTATTGTTATTATTGTTATTAATGTTATTAACGTTACTGTTGTTATTGTTGTTATTGTTGTTATTGTTATTGTTGTTATTATCGTTATTGTTGTTATTGTTATTATTGTTATTATTGTTATTATTATTATTATTGTTATTAATGTTATATTGTTATTATTGTTATTATTGTTATTGTTATTGTTATTATTATTATTGTTGTTATTATTGTTATTATTATTATTATTGTTATTGTTGTTATTATTGTTATTATTGTTATTATTGTTATTATTATTATTATTATAATTATTATTATTATTATTATTATTATTATTATTATCCTAATTGTTATTAATGTTTTTATTATTATTGTTATTATTATTTTTGTTGTTATTGGTGTTGTTGTTATTAATATTATTATTATAATTATTATTATTATTGTTGTTATTATTGTTATTGTTGTTATTATTTGTTATTAATGTTATTATTGTTATTATTGTTATTATTGTTATTATTGCTATTATTGTTATTATTGTTACTGCTATTGTTATTATTATTATTGTTGTTATTATTGTTATTATTATTATTATTATTATTAATGTTAAATTGTAATTATTGTTAATGTGGTTATTATTGTTATTGTTGTTATTGTTGTTATTGTTGTTGTTATTGTTGTTATTGTTGTTATTGTTGTTATTGTTGTTATTGTTTTTATTATTGTTATTGTTGTTATTGTTGTTATTATTGTTATTGTTGTTATTGATGTTGTTAATGTTATTGTTGTTATTGTTGTTATTATTTTATTTTTATTGTAGTTATTATTCTTATTATTATTGTTATTGTTATTATTGTTATTGTTACTATTATTGTTATTATTGTTGTTATTGTTATTGTTATTATTGTTATTGTTATTGTTATTATTGTTATTATTGTTATTATTGTTATTATTGTTATTATTGTTCTTATTGCTATTATTGTTATTATTGTTATTAGTGTTATTAATGTTATTATCGGTATTGTTGTTATTGTTGTTATTGTTGTTATTATTTTTATTATAGTTATTGTAGTTATTATTGTTATTGTTGTTATTGTTGTTATTATTGTTATTATTGTTATTATTGTAATTATTATTATTATTGTTATTAATGTTATATTGTTATTATTGTTATTATTGTTATTATTGTTATTATTGTTCTTATTGCTATTATTGTTATTATTGTTATTAGTGTTATTAATGTTATTATCGGTATTGTTGTTATTGTTTTTATTATTGTTATTGTTGTTATTGTTGTTATTATTGTTATTGTTGTTATTATTTTATTTTTATTGTTGTTATTATTCTTATTATTATTGTTACTGTTATTATTGTTATTGTTGTTATTATTGTTATTATTGTTGTTATTGTTATTATTGTTGTTATTGTTATTATTGTTATTGTTGTTATTGTTGTCATTGTTGTTAAGGTTGTTATTGTTGTTATCTTTGTTATTATTGTTATTATTGTTATTGTTGTTATTGTTGTTATTGTTGTTATTGTTGTTATTGTTGTTATTGTTTTATTATTGTTATTGTTGTTTTTGTTGTTATTATTGTTATTGTTGTTATTGATGTTGTTAATGTTATTGTTGTTATTGTTGTTATTATTTTATTTTTATTCTTGTTACTATTCTTATTATTATTGTTATTGTTGTTATTGTTATTGTGGTTATTATTCTTATTATTGTTGTTATTGTTATTATTGTTATTATTATTATTGTTATTGTTGTTATTATTAATATTGTTATTGTTATTATTGTTATTATTGTTATTATTGTTATTATTGTTATTATTGTTATTGTTATTGTTATTATTGTTATTATTGTTATTATTGTTATTATTGTTCTTATTGCTATTATTGTTGTTATTGTTATTGTTGTTATTATTCTTATTATTGTTGTTATTGTTATTATTGTTATTATTGTTCTTATTGCTATTATTGTTATTATGTTATTATTGTTATTAGTGTTATTAATGTTATTATCGTAATTGTTGTTATTGTTGTTATTGTTGTTTTTATTTTTATTATAGTTATTGTTGTTATTATTGTTATTGTTTTTATTGTTGTTATTATTGTTATTATTGTTATTATTATTATTATTATTATTAATGTTAATTTGTAATTATTGTTAATGTGGTTATTATTGTTATTGTTGTTATTGTTGTTGTTATTGTTGTTATTGTTGTTATCTTTGTTATTATTGTTATTATTGTTATTGTTGTTATTGTTGTTATTGTTGTTATTGTTGTTATTGTTGTTATTGTTTTTATTATTGTTATTGTTGTTATTGTTGTTATTATTGTTATTGTTGTTATTGATGTTGTTAATGTTATTGTTGTTATTGTTGTTATTATTTTATTTTTATTGTTGTTATTATTCTTATTATTATTGTTATTGTTATTATTGTTATTGTTGTTATTATTGTTATTATTGTTGTTATTGTTATTGTTATTATTGTTATTGTTATTGTTATTATTGTTATTATTGTTATTATTGTTATTATTGTTATTATTGTTCTTATTGCTATTATTGTTATTATTGTTATTAGTGTTATTAATGTTATTATCGGTATTGTTGTTATTGTTGTTATTGTTGTTATTATTTTTATTATAGTTATTGTAGTTATTATTGTTATTGTTGTTATTGTTGTTATTATTGTTATTATTGTTATTATTGTAATTATTATTATTATTGTTATTAATGTTATATTGTTATTATTGTTATTATTGTTATTGTTATTGTTATTATTATTATTGTTGTTATTATTGTTATTATTATTATTATTGTTATTGTTGTTATTATTGTTATTATTGTTATTATTGATATTATTATTATTATTATTATTATTATTATTATTATTATTATTATTATTATTATTATCCTAATTGTTATTAATGTTTTTATTATTATTGTTATTATTATTTTTGTTGTTATTGGTGTTGTTGTTATTAATATTATTATTATTATTATTATTATTATTATTGTTATTATTGTTATTGTTGTTATTATTTGTAATTAATGTTATTATTGTTATTATTGTTTTTATTGTTATTATTGTTATTATTGTTATTGCTATTGTTAGTATTATTATTGTTGTTATTATTGTTATTATTGTTATTATTGTTATTATTGCTATTATTGTTATTATTATTATTGTTATTGTTGTTATTATTGTTATTGTTATTGTTATTATTGTTATTATTGTTATTATTGTTATTATTGTTGTTATTGTTATTGTTGTTATTATTCTTATTATTGTTGTTATTGTTATTATTGTTATTATTGTTATTATTGTTATTATTGTTCTTATTGCTATTATTGTTATTATTGTTATTATTGTTATTAGTGTTATTAATGTTATTAACGTTACTGTTGTTATTGTTGTTATTGTTGTTATTATTTTTAATATAGTTATTGAAGTTATTATTGTTATTGTTGTTATTATTGTTATTCTTGTTATTGTTGTTATTATTGTTATTATTGTTATTATTGTTATTGTTATTGTTATTATTGTTATTATAGTTATTATTGTTATTAATGTTATTATTGTTATTTTTGTTATTGTTGTTATTGTTGTTATTTTTGTTGTTATTGTTATTGTTGTTATTATTGTTATTATTGTTATTATTGTTATTGTTGTTATTGTTGTTATTGTTAATGTTGTTATTATTGTTATTGTTATTGTTGTTATTATTCTTATTATTATTGTTATTGTTATTATTGTTATTATTGATATTATTGTTATTATTGTTATTATTTTTATTATTGTTATTGTTATTGCTATTATTGTTATTATTGTTATTATAGTTATTATTGTTATTATTGTTGTTATTGTTATTGTTGTTATTATTCTTATTATTGTTGTTATTGTTATTATTGCTATTATTGTTATTATTGTTATTATTGTTATTAATGTTATTAACGTTACTGTTGTTATTGTTGTTATTGTTGTTATTGTTATTGTTGTTATTATCGTTATTGTTGTTATTGTTATTATTGTTATTATTGTTATTATTATTATTATTGTTATTAATGTTATATTGTTATTATTGTTATTATTGTTATTGTTATTGTTATTATTATTATTGTTGTTATTATTGTTATTATTATTATTATTGTTATTGTTGTTATTATTGTTATTATTGTTATTATTGTTATTATTATTATTATTATAATTATTATTATTATTATTATTATTATTATTATTATCCTAATTGTTATTAATGTTTTTATTATTATTGTTATTATTATTTTTGTTGTTATTGGTGTTGTTGTTATTAATATTATTATTATAATTATTATTATTATTGTTGTTATTATTGTTATTGTTGTTATTATTTGTTATTAATGTTATTATTGTTATTATTGTTATTATTGTTATTATTGTTATTATTGTTATTATTGTTACTGCTATTGTTATTATTATTATTGTTGTTATTATTGTTATTATTGTTATTATTGTTATTATTGCTATTATTATTACTATTGTTATTAATGTTATATTGTTATTATTTTTATTGTTGTTATTGTTGTTATTAATGTTATTATTGTTATTTTTGTTATTGTTGTTATTGTTGTTATTTTTGTTGTTATTGTTATTGTTGTTATAATTGTTATTATTGTTATTATTGTTATTGTTGTTATTGTTGTTATTGTTAATGTTGTTATTATTATTATTGTTATTGTTGTTATTATTCTTATTATTATTGTTATTGTTATTAATGTTATTATTGATATTATTGTTATTATTGTTATTATTTTTATTATTGTTATTGTTATTGCTATTATTGTTATTATTGTTATTATAGTTATTATTGTTATTATTGTTGTTATTGTTATTGTTGTTATTATTCTTATTATTGTTGTTATTGTTATTATTGTTCTTATTGCTATTATTGTTATTATGTTATTATTGTTATTAGTGTTATTAATGTTATTATCGTAATTGTTGTTATTGTTGTTATTGTTGTTATTATTATTATTATAGTTATTGTTGTTATTATTGTTATTGTTGTTATTGTTGTTATTATTGTTATTATTGTTATTATTATTATTATTATTATTAATGTTAAATTGTAATTATTGTTAATGTGGTTATTATTGTTATTGTTGTTATTGTTGTTATTGTTGTTGTTATTGTTGTTATTGTTGTTATCTTTGTTATTATTGTTATTATTGTTATTGTTGTTATTGTTGTTATTGTTGTTATTGTTGTTATTGTTGTTATTGTTTTTATTATTGTTATTGTTGTTATTGTTGTTATTATTGTTATTGTTGATATTGATGTTGTTAATGTTATTGTTGTTATTGTTGTTATTATTTTATTTTATTGTTGTTATTATTCTTATTATTATTGTTATTGTTGTTATTGTTGTTATTATTGTTATTATTGTTATTATTATTATTATTATTATTAATGTTAAATTGTAATTATTGTTAATGTGGTTATTATTGTTATTGTTGTTATTGTTGTTATTGTTGTTGTTATTGTTGTTATTGTTGTTATCTTTGTTATTATTGTTATTATTGTTATTGTTGTTATTGTTGTTATTGTTGTTATTGTTGTTATTGTTGTTATTATTTTTATTATTGTTATTGTTGTTATTGTTGTTATTATTGATATTGTTGTTATTGATGTTGTTAATGTTATTGTTGTTATTGTTGTTATTATTTTATTTTTATTGTTGTTATTATTCTTATTATTATTGTTATTGTTGTTACTGTTATTGTGGTTATTATTCTTATTATTGTTGTTATTGTTATTATTGTTATTATTATTATTGTTATTGTTGTTATTATTGTTATTGTTATTGTTATTGCTATGGTTATTATTATTATTGTTGTTATTATTGTTATTATTGTTTTTATTGTTATTATTGTTATTATTATTATTGTTAATGTTGTTATTATTGTTATTGTTATTGTTATTATTGTTATTATTGTTATTATTGTTATTATTGTTGTTATTGTTATTGTTGTTATTATTCTTATTATTATTGTTATTGTTATTATTGTTATTATTGATATTATTGTTATTATTGTTATTATTGTTATTATTGTTATTATTGTTATTGTTATTGCTATTATTGTTATTATTGTTATTATTGTTATTATTGTTCTTATTGCTATTATTGTTATTATTGTTATTAGTGTTATTAATGTTATTATCGTTATTGTTGTTATTGTTGTTAATATTGTTATTGTTGTTATTGTAGTTATTATTGTTGTTATTGTTGTTATTGTTATTGTTGTTATTATTGTTATTATTGTTATTGTTATTGTTGTTATTATTATTGTTATTATTGTTATTGCTGTTATTGTTGATATTATTGTTATTATTGTTATTATTGACATTATATTTATTGTTATTGTTATTGTTGTTATTATTGCTATTGTTGTTATTGTTATTGTTATTGTTATTATTATTATTGTTGTTATTGTTATTATTATTATTATTGTTTTTGTTATTGTTGTTATTATGGATATTGTTATTGTTATTATTGTTATTATTGTTATTATTGTTATTATTGTTATTATTGTTGTTATTGTTATTGTTGTTATTATTGTTATTATTGTTATTGTTGTTATTGTTGTTATTGTTGTTATTGTTTTTATTATTGTTATTGTTGCTATTGTTGTTATTATTGTTATTATTGTTGTTAATGTTAATGTGGTTATTATTGTTATTGTTGTTATTGTTGTTATTGTTGTTATTGTTGTTATTGTTGTTGTTATTGTTGTTATTGTTGTTATCTTTGTTATTATTGTTATTGTTGTTATTATTGTTATTGTTGTTATTGTTGCTATTATTGTTCTTATTGTTATTGTTGTTATTATTGTTATTGTTGCTATTGTTGTTATTGATGTTATTGTTATTGTTGTTATTATTGTTATTGTTGTTATTGTTATTATTGTTATTATTGTTATTATTGTTATTATTGTTATTATTATTATTGTTATTGTTGTTATTATTTTTATTGTTATTGTTGTTATTATTGTTATTGTTATTGTTATTATTGTTATTATTGTTATTATTGTTATTATTGTTATTGTTATTGCTATTATTGTTATTATTCTTATTATTGTTATTATTGTTCTAATTGCTATTATTGTTATTATTGTTATTAGTGTTATTAATGTTATTATCGTTATTGTTGTTATTGTTGTTATTGTTGTTATAATTGTTATTATTGTTGTTATTGTTAATGTGGTTATTATTGTTATTGTTGTTATTATTGCTATTATTGTTGTTATTGTTATTGTTGTTATTATTCTTATTGTTGTTATTGTTATTAGAGTTATTATTGTTATTATTGTTATTGTTATTGTTATTATAGTTATTTAAGCTATTGTTGTTATTGTTGTTATTGTTATTGTTGTTATTATTGTTATTGTTGTTATTGTTATTATTGTTATTATTGTTATTATTGTTATTATTGTTATTGTTATTGTTATTATTGTTATTATTGTTATTATTGTTATTATTGTTCTTATTGCTATTATTGTTATTATTGTTATTAGTGTTATTAATGTTATTATCGGTATTGTTGTTATTGTTTTTATTATTGTTATTGTTGTTATTGTTGTTATTATTGTTATTGTTGTTATTGATGTTGTTAATGTTATTGTTGTTATTGTTGTTATTATTTTATTTTTATTGTTGTTATTATTCTTATTATTATTGTTACTGTTATTATTGTTATTGTTGTTATTATTGTTATTATTGTTGTTATTGTTATTATTGTTGTTATTGTTATTATTGTTATTGTTGTTATTGTTGTCATTGTTGTTAATGTTGTTATTGTTGTTATCTTTGTTATTATTGTTATTATTGTTATTGTTGTTATTGTTGTTATTGTTGTTATTGTTGTTATTGTTGTTATTGTTTTATTATTGTTATTGTTGTTTTTGTTGTTATTATTGTTATTGTTGTTATTGATGTTGTTAATGTTATTATTGTTATTGTTGTTATTGTTGTTGTTATTGTTGTTATTGTTGTTATCTTTGTTATTATTGTTATTATTGTTATTGTTGTTATTGTTGTTATTGTTGTTATTGTTGTTATTGTTGTTATTGTTTTTATTATTGTTATTGTTGTTATTGTTGTTATTATTGTTATTGTTGTTATTGATGTTGTTAATGTTATTGTTGTTATTGTTGTTATTATTTTATTTTTATTGTTGTTATTATTCTTATTATTATTGTTATTGTTATTATTGTTATTGTTACTATTATTGTTATTATTGTTGTTATTGTTATTGTTATTATTGTTATTGTTATTGTTATTATTGTTATTATTGTTTTTATTGTTATTATTGTTATTATTGTTCTTATTGCTATTATTGTTATTATTGATATTAGTGTTATTAATGTTATTATCGGTATTGTTGTTATTGTTGTTATTGTTGTTATTATTTTTATTATAGTTATTGTAGTTATTATTGTTATTGTTGTTATTGTTGTTATTATTGTTATTATTGTTATTATTGTAATTATTATTATTATTGTTATTAATGTTATATTGTTATTATTGTTATTATTGTTATTATTGTTATTATTGTTCTTATTGCTATTATTGTTATTATTGTTATTAGTGTTATTAATGTTATTATCGGTATTGTTGTTATTGTTTTTATTATTGTTATTGTTGTTATTGTTGTTATTATTGTTATTGTTGTTATTATTTTATTTTTATTGTTGTTATTATTCTTATTATTATTGTTACTGTTATTATTGTTATTGTTGTTATTATTGTTATTATTGTTGTTATTGTTATTATTGTTGTTATTGTTATTATTGTTATTGTTGTTATTGTTGTCATTGTTGTTAAGGTTGTTATTGTTGTTATCTTTGTTATTATTGTTATTATTGTTATTGTTGTTATTGTTGTTATTGTTGTTATTGTTGTTATTGTTGTTATTGTTTTATTATTGTTATTGTTGTTTTTGTTGTTATTATTGTTATTGTTGTTATTGATGTTGTTAATGTTATTGTTGTTATTGTTGTTATTATTTTATTTTTATTCTTGTTACTATTCTTATTATTATTGTTATTGTTGTTATTGTTATTGTGGTTATTATTCTTATTATTGTTGTTATTGTTATTATTGATATTATTATTATTGTTATTGTTGTTATTATTAATATTGTTATTGTTATTATTGTTATTATTGTTATTATTGTTATTATTGTTATTATTGTTATTATTGTTATTGTTATTGTTATTATTGTTATTATTGTTATTATTGTTATTATTGTTCTTATTGCTATTATTGTTGTTATTGTTATTGTTGTTATTATTCTTATTATTGTTGTTATTGTTATTATTGTTATTATTGTTCTTATTGCTATTATTGTTATTATGTTATTATTGTTATTAGTGTTATTAATGTTATTATCGTAATTGTTGTTATTGTTGTTATTGTTGTTTTTATTTTTATTATAGTTATTGTTGTTATTATTGTTATTGTTTTTATTGTTGTTATTATTGTTATTATTGTTATTATTATTATTATTATTATTAATGTTAATTTGTAATTATTGTTAATGTGGTTATTATTGTTATTGTTGTTATTGTTGTTGTTATTGTTGTTATTGTTGTTATCTTTGTTATTATTGTTATTATTGTTATTGTTGTTATTGTTGTTATTGTTGTTATTGTTGTTATTGTTGTTATTGTTTTTATTATTGTTATTGTTGTTATTGTTGTTATTATTGTTATTGTTGTTATTGATGTTGTTAATGTTATTGTTGTTATTGTTGTTATTATTTTATTTTTATTGTTGTTATTATTCTTATTATTATTGTTATTGTTATTATTGTTATTGTTGTTATTATTGTTATTATTGTTGTTATTGTTATTGTTATTATTGTTATTGTTATTGTTATTATTGTTATTATTGTTATTATTGTTATTATTGTTATTATTGTTCTTATTGCTATTATTGTTATTATTGTTATTAGTGTTATTAATGTTATTATCGGTATTGTTGTTATTGTTGTTATTGTTGTTATTATTTTTATTATAGTTATTGTAGTTATTATTGTTATTGTTGTTATTGTTGTTATTATTGTTATTATTGTTATTATTGTAATTATTATTATTATTTTTATTAATGTTATATTGTTATTATTGTTATTATTGTTATTGTTATTGTTATTATTATTATTGTTGTTATTATTGTTATTATTATTATTATTGTTATTGTTGTTATTATTGTTATTATTGTTATTATTGAAATTATTATTATTATTATTATTATTATTATTATTATTATTATTATTATTATTATTATTATCCTAATTGTTATTAATGTTTTTATTATTATTGTTATTATTATTTTTGTTGTTATTGGTGTTGTTGTTATTAATATTATTATTATTATTATTATTATTATTATTGTTATTATTGTTATTATTGTTATTGCTATTGTTAGTATTATTATTGTTGTTATTATTGTTATTATTGTTATTATTGTTATTATTGTTATTATTGTTATTATTATTATTGTTATTGTTGTTATTATTGTTATTGTTATTGTTATTATTGTTATTATTGTTATTATTGTTATTATTGTTGTTATTGTTATTGTTGTTATTATTCTTATTATTGTTGTTATTGTTATTATTGTTATTATTGTTATTATTGTTATTATTGTTCTTATTGCTATTATTGTTATTATTGTTATTATTGTTATTAGTGTTATTAATGTTATTAACGTTACTGTTGTTATTGTTGTTATTGTTGTTATTATTTTTAATATAGTTATTGAAGTTATTATTGTTATTGTTGTTATTATTGTTATTCTTGTTATTGTTGTTATTATTGTTATTATTGTTATTATTGTTATTGTTATTGTTATTATTGTTATTATAGTTATTATTGTTATTAATGTTATTATTGTTATTTTTGTTATTGTTGTTATTGTTGTTATTTTTGTTGTTATTGTTATTGTTGTTATTATTGTTATTATTGTTATTATTGTTATTGTTGTTATTGTTGTTATTGTTAATGTTGTTATTATTGTTATTGCTATTATTGTTATTATTGTTATTATAGTTATTATTGTTATTATTGTTGTTATTGTTATTGTTGTTATTATTCTTATTATTGTTGTTATTGTTATTATTGCTATTATTGTTATTATTGTTATTATTGTTATTAATGTTATTAACGTTACTGTTGTTATTGTTGTTATTGTTGTTATTGTTATTGTTGTTATTATCGTTATTGTTGTTATTGTTATTATTGTTATTATTGTTATTATTATTATTATTGTTATTAATGTTATATTGTTATTATTGTTATTATTGTTATTGTTATTGTTATTATTATTATTGTTGTTATTATTGTTATTATTATTATTATTGTTATTGTTGTTATTATTGTTATTATTGTTATTATTGTTATTATTATTATTATTATAATTATTATTATTATTATTATTATTATTATTATTATCCTAATTGTTATTAATGTTTTTATTATTATTGTTATTATTATTTTTGTTGTTATTGGTGTTGTTGTTATTAATATTATTATTATAATTATTATTATTATTGTTGTTATTATTGTTATTGTTGTTATTATTTGTTATTAATGTTATTATTGTTATTATTGTTATTATTGTTATTATTGTTATTATTGTTATTATTGTTACTGCTATTGTTATTGTTGTTATTGTTGTTATTATTGTTATTATTGTTATTATTGTTATTATTGCTATTATTATTACTATTGTTATTAATGTTATATTGTTATTATTTTTATTGTTGTTATTGTTGTTATTAATGTTATTATTGTTATTTTTGTTATTGTTGTTATTGTTGTTATTTTTGTTGTTATTGTTATTGTTGTTATTATTGTTATTATTGTTATTATTGTTATTGTTGTTATTATTCTTATTATTATTGTTATTGTTATTATTGTTATTATTGATATTATTGTTATTATTGTTATTATTTTTATTATTGTTATTGTTATTGCTATTATTGTTATTATTGTTATTATAGTTATTATTGTTATTATTGTTGTTATTGTTATTGTTGTTATTATTCTTATTATTGTTGTTATTGTTATTATTGTTCTTATTGCTATTATTGTTATTATGTTATTATTGTTATTAGTGTTATTAATGTTATTATCGTAATTGTTGTTATTGTTGTTATTGTTGTTATTATTATTATTATAGTTATTGTTGTTATTATTGTTATTGTTGTTATTGTTGTTATTATTGTTATTATTGTTATAATTATTATTATTATTATTAATGTTAAATTGTAATTATTGTTAATGTGGTTATTATTGTTATTGTTGTTATTGTTGTTATTGTTGTTGTTATTGTTGTTATTGTTGTTATCTTTGTTATTATTGTTATTATTGTTATTGTTGTTATTGCTGTTATTGTTGTTATTGTTGTTATTGTTGTTATTGTTTTTATTATTGTTATTGTTGTTATTGTTGTTATTATTGTTATTGTTGTTATTGATGTTGTTAATGTTATTGTTGTTATTGTTGTTATTATTTTATTTTATTGTTGTTATTATTCTTATTATTATTGTTATTGTTGTTATTGTTGTTATTATTGTTATTATTGTTATTATTATTATTATTATTATTAATGTTAAATTGTAATTATTGTTAATGTGGTTATTATTGTTATTGTTGTTATTGTTGTTATTGTTGTTGTTATTGTTGTTATTGTTGTTATCTTTGTTATTATTGTTATTATTGTTATTGTTGTTATTGTTGTTATTGTTGTTATTGTTGTTATTGTTGTTATTATTTTTATTATTGTTATTGTTGTTATTGTTGTTATTATTGATATTGTTGTTATTGATGTTGTTACTGTTATTGTGGTTATTATTCTTATTATTGTTGTTATTGTTATTATTGTTATTATTATTATTGTTATTGTTGTTATTATTGTTATTGTTATTGTTATTGCTATGGTTATTATTATTATTGTTGTTATTATTGTTATTATTGTATTTATTGTTATTATTGTTATTATTATTATTGTTAATGTTGTTATTATTGTTATTGTTATTGTTATTATTGTTATTATTGTTATTATTGTTATTATTGTTGTTATTGTTATTGTTGTTATTATTCTTATTATTATTGTTATTGTTATTATTGTTATTATTGATATTATTGTTATTATTGTTATTATTGTTATTATTGTTATTATTGTTATTGTTATTGCTATTATTGTTATTATTGTTATTATTGTTATTATTGTTCTTATTGCTATTATTGTTATTATTGTTATTAGTGTTATTAATGTTATTATCGTTATTGTTGTTATTGTTGTTATTGTTGTTAATATTGTTATTGTTGTTATTGTAGTTATTATTGTTATTATTGTTGTTATTGTTATTGTTGTTATTATTGTTATTGTTATTGTTGTTATTATTATTGTTATTATTGTTATTGCTGTTATTGTTGATATTATTGTTATTATTGTTATTATTGTCATTATATTTATTGTTATTGTTATTGTTGTTATTATTGCTATTGTTGTTATTGTTATTGTTATTGTTATTATTATTATTGTTGTTATTGTTATTATTATTATTATTGTTTTTGTTTTTGTTGTTATTATGGATATTGTTATTGTTATTATTGTTATTATTGTTATTATTGTTGTTATTGTTATTGTTGTTATTATTGTTATTATTGTTATTGTTGTTATTGTTGTTATTGTTGTTATTGTTTTTATTATTGTTATTGTTGTTATTGTTGTTATTATTGTTATTATTGTTGTTATTGTTAATGTGGTTATTATTGTTATTGTTGTTATTGTTGTTATTGTTGTTATTGTTGTTATTGTTGTTGTTATTGTTGTTATTGTTGTTATCTTTGTTATTATTGTTATTGTTGTTATTATTGTTATTGTTGTTGTTGTTGTTATTATTGTTCTTATTGTTATTGTTGTTATTATTGTTATTGTTGCTATTGTTGTTATTGATGTTATTGTTATTGTTGTTATTATTGTTATTGTTGTTATTGTTATTATTGTTATTATTGTTATTATTGTTATTATTGTTATTATTGTTATTGTTATTGTTGTTATTATTTTTATTGTTATTGTTGTTATTATTGTTATTGTTATTGTTATTATTGTTATTATTGATATTATTGTTATTATTGTTATTGTTATTGCTATTATTGTTATTATTCTTATTATTGTTATTATTGTTCTAATTGCTATTATTGTTATTATTGTTATTAGTGTTATTAATGTTATTATCGTTATTGTTGTTATTGTTGTTATTGTTGTTATAATTGTTATTATTGTTGTTATTGTTAATGTGGTTATTATTGTTATTGTTGTTATTATTGCTATTATTGTTGTTATTGTTATTGTTGTTATTATTCTTATTGTTGTTATTGTTATTAGAGTTATTATTGTTATTATTGTTATTGTTATTGTTATTATAGTTATTTAAGCTATTGTTGTTATTGTTGTTATTGTTATTGTTGTTATTATTGTTATTGTTGTTATTGTTATTATTGTTATTATTGTTATTATTGTTATTATTGTTATTGTTATTGTTATTATTGTTATTATTGTTATTATTGTTATTATTGTTCTTATTGCTATTATTGTTATTATTGTTATTAGTGTTATTAATGTTATTATCGGTATTGTTGTTATTGTTTTTATTATTGTTATTGTTGTTATTGTTGTTATTATTGTTATTGTTGTTATTGATGTTGTTAATGTTATTGTTGTTATTGTTGTTATTATTTTATTTTTATTGTTGTTATTATTCTTATTATTATTGTTACTGTTATTATTGTTATTGTTGTTATTATTGTTATTATTGTTGTTATTGTTATTATTGTTGTTATTGTTATTATTGTTATTGTTGTTATTGTTGTCATTGTTGTTAATGTTGTTATTGTTGTTATCTTTGTTATTATTGTTATTATTGTTATTGTTGTTATTGTTGTTATTGTTGTTATTGTTGTTATTGTTGTTATTGTTTTATTATTGTTATTGTTGTTTTTGTTGTTATTATTGTTATTGTTGTTATTGATGTTGTTAATGTTATTGTTGTTATTGTTGTTATTATTTTATTTTTATTGTTGTTACTATTCTTATTATTATTGTTATTGTTGTTACTGTTATTGTGGTTATTATTCTTATTATTGTTGTTATTGTTATTATTGATATTATTATTATTGTTATTGTTGTTATTATTAATATTGTTATTGTTACTATTGTTATTATTGTTATTATTGTTATTATTGTTATTATTGTTATTGTTATTGTTATTATTGTTATTATTGTTATTATTGTTATTATTGTTCTTATTGCTATTATTGTTATTATTGTTATTATTGTTACTAGTGTTATTAATGTTATTAACGTTACTGTTGTTATTGTTGTTATTGTTGTTATTATTTTTAATATAGTTATTGAAGTTATTATTGTTATTGTTGTTATTATTGTTATTCTTGTTATTGTTGTTATTATTGTTATTATTGTTATTATTGTTATTGTTATTGTTATTATTGTTATTATTGTTTCTATTGTTATTAATGTTATTATTGTTATTTTTGTTATTGTTGTTATTGTTGTTATTTTTGTTGTTATTGTTATTGTTGTTATTATTGTTATTATTGTTCTTATTGCTATTATTGTTATTATTGTTATTAGTGTTATTAATGTTATTATCGGTATTGTTGTTATTGTTTTTATTATTGTTATTGTTGTTATTGTTGTTATTATTGTTTATTGTTGTTATTGATGTTGTTAATGTTATTGTTGTTATTGTTGTTATTATTTTATTTTTATTGTTGTTATTATTCTTATTATTATTGTTACTGTTATTATTGTTATTGTTGTTATTATTGTTATTATTGTTGTTATTGTTATTATTGTTGTTATTGTTATTATTGTTATTGTTGTTATTGTTGTCATTGTTGTTAATGTTGTTATTGTTGTTATCTTTGTTATTATTGTTATTATTGTTATTGTTGTTATTGTTGTTATTGTTGTTATTGTTGTTATTGTTGTTATTGTTGTTATTGTTTTATTATTGTTATTGTTGTTTTTGTTGTTATTATTGTTATTGTTGTTATTGATGTTGTTAATGTTATTGTTGTTATTGTTGTTATTATTTTATTTTTATTGTTGTTACTATTCTTATTATTATTGTTATTGTTGTTACTGTTATTGTGGTTATTATTCTTATTATTGTTGTTATTGTTATTATTGATATTATTATTATTGTTATTGTTGTTATTATTAATATTGTTATTGTTATTATTGTTATTATTGTTATTATTGTTATTATTGTTATTATTGTTATTGTTATTGTTATTATTGTTATTATTGTTATCATTGTTATTATTGTTCTTATTGCTATTATTGTTATTTTTGTTATTATTGTTACTAGTGTTATTAATGTTATTAACGTTACTGTTGTTATTGTTGTTATTGTTGTTATTATTTTTAATATAGTTATTGAAGTTATTATTGTTATTGTTGTTATTATTGTTATTCTTGTTATTGTTGTTATTATTGTTATTATTGTTATTATTGTTATTGTTATTGTTATTATTGTTATTATTGTTTCTATTGTTATTAATGTTATTATTGTTATTTTTGTTATTGTTGTTATTGTTGTTATTTTTGTTGTTATTGTTATTGTTGTTATTATTGTTATTATTGTTATTATTGTTATTAATGTTATTATTGTTATTATTGTTATTGTTGTTATTGTTGTTATTTTTGTTGTTATTGTTATTATTCTTATTATTATTGTTATTGGTATTATTGTTATTATTGATACTATTGTTATTATTGTTATTATTTTTATTATTGTTATTGTTATTGTTATTATTGTTATTATTGTTATTATTGTTATTATTGTTATTATTGTTGTTATTGTTATTGTTGTTATTATTCTTATTATTGTTGTTATTGTTATTATTGTTATTATTGTTCTTATTGCTATTATTGTTATTATGTTATTATTGTTAATAGTGTTATTAATGTTATTATCGTAATTGTTGTTATTGTTGTTATTGTTGTTTTTATTTTTATTATAGTTATTGTTGTTATTATTGTTATTGTTGTTATTGTTGTTATTATTGTTATTATTGTTATTATTATTATTATTATTATTAATGTTAAATTGTAATTATTGTTAATGTGGTTATTATTGTTATTGTTGTTATTGTTGTTGTTATTGTTGTTATTGTTGTTATCTTTGTTATTATTGTTATTATTGTTATTGTTGTTATTGTTGTTATTGTTGTTATTGTTGTTATTGTTGTTATTGTTTTTATTATTGTTATTGTTGTTATTGTTGTTATTATTGTTATTGTTGTTATTGATGTTGTTAATGTTATTGTTGTTATTGTTGTTATTATTTTATTTTTATTGTTGTTATTATTCTTATTATTATTGTTATTGTTATTATTGTTATTGTTACTATTATTGTTATTATTGTTGTTATTGTTATTGTTATTATTGTTATTGTTATTGTTATTATTGTTATTATTGTTATTATTGTTATTATTGTTATTATTGTTCTTATTGCTATTATTGTTATTATTGTTATTAGTGTTATTAATGTTATTATCGGTATTGTTGTTATTGTTGTTATTGTTGTTATTATTTTTATTATAGTTATTGTTGTTATTATTGTTATTGTTGTTATTGTTGTTATTATTGTTATTATTGTTATTATTGTAATTATTATTATTATTGTTATTAATGTTATATTGTTATTATTGTTATTATTGTTATTGTTATTGTTATTATTATTATTGTTGTTATTATTGTTATTATTATTATTATTGTTATTGTTGTTATTATTGTTATTATTGTTATTATTGATATTATTATTATTATTATTATTATTATTATTATTATTATTATTATTATTATTATTATTATTATTATCCTAATTGTTATTAATGTTTTTATTATTATTGTTATTATTATTTTTGTTGTTATTGGTGTTGTTGTTATTAATATTATTATTATTATTATTATTATTATTATTGTTATTATTGTTATTGTTGTTATTATTTGTAATTAATGTTATTATTGTTATTATTGTTTTTATTGTTATTATTGTTATTATTGTTATTGCTATTGTTATTATTATTATTGTTGTTATTATTGTTATTATTGTTATTATTGTTATTATTGTTATTGTTATTATTGTTATTATTGTTATTATTATTATTATTGTTATTAATGTTATATTGTTATTATTGTTATTATTGTTATTGTTATTGTTATTATTATTATTGTTGTTATTATTGTTATTATTATTATTATTGTTATTGTTGTTATTATTGTTATTATTGTTATTATTGTTATTATTATTATTATTATAATTATTATTATTATTATTATTATTATTATTATTATCCTAATTGTTATTAATGTTTTTATTATTATTGTTATTATTATTTTTGTTGTTATTGGTGTTGTTGTTATTAATATTATTATTATAATTATTATTATTATTGTTGTTATTATTGTTATTGTTGTTATTATTTGTTATTAATGTTATTATTGTTATTATTGTTATTATTGTTATTATTGTTATTATTGTTATTATTGTTACTGCTATTGTTATTATTATTATTGTTGTTATTATTGTTATTATTGTTATTATTGTTATTATTGCTATTATTATTACTATTGTTATTAATGTTATATTGTTATTATTTTTATTGTTGTTATTGTTGTTATTAATGTTATTATTGTTATTTTTGTTATTGTTGTTATTGTTGTTATTTTTGTTGTTATTGTTATTGTTGTTATAATTGTTATTATTGTTATTATTGTTATTGTTGTTATTATTCTTATTATTATTGTTATTGTTATTATTGTTATTATTGATATTATTGTTATTATTGTTATTATTTTTATTATTGTTATTGTTATTGCTATTATTGTTATTATTGTTATTATAGTTATTATTGTTATTATTGTTGTTATTGTTATTGTTGTTATTATTCTTATTATTGTTGTTATTGTTATTATTGTTCTTATTGCTATTATTGTTATTATGTTATTATTGTTATTAGTGTTATTAATGTTATTATCGTAATTGTTGTTATTGTTGTTATTGTTGTTATTATTTTTAATATAGTTATTGTTGTTATTATTGTTATTGTTGTTATTGTTGTTATTATTGTTATTATTGTTATTATTATTATTATTATTATTAATGTTAAATTGTAATTATTGTTAATGTGGTTATTATTGTTATTGTTGTTATTGTTGTTATTGTTGTTGTTATTGTTGTTATTGTTGTTATCTTTGTTATTATTGTTATTATTGTTATTGTTGTTATTGTTGTTATTGTTGTTATTGTTGTTATTGTTGTTATTGTTTTTATTATTGTTATTGTTGTTATTGTTGTTATTATTGTTATTGTTGTTATTGATGTTGTTAATGTTATTGTTGTTATTGTTGTTATTGTTTTTATTATTGTTATTGTTGTTATTGTTGTTATTATTGTTATTATTGTTATTATTATTATTATTATTATTAATGTTAAATTGTAATTATTGTTAATGTGGTTATTATTGTTATTGTTGTTATTGTTGTTATTGTTGTTGTTATTGTTGTTATTGTTGTTATCTTTGTTATTATTGTTATTATTGTTATTGTTGTTATTGTTGTTATTGTTGTTATTGTTGTTATTGTTGTTATTATTTTTATTATTGTTATTGTTGTTATTGTTGTTATTATTGATATTGTTGTTATTGATGTTGTTAATGTTATTGTTGTTATTGTTGTTATTATTTTATTTTTATTGTTGTTATTATTCTTATTATTATTGTTATTGTTGTTACTGTTATTGTGGTTATTATTCTTATTATTGTTGTTATTGTTATTATTGTTATTATTATTATTGTTATTGTTGTTATTATTGTTATTGTTATTGTTATTGCTATGGTTATTATTATTATTGTTGTTATTATTGTTATTATTGTATTTATTGTTATTATTGTTATTATTATTATTGTTATTGTTGTTATTATTGTTATTGTTATTGTTATTATTGTTATTATTGTTATTATTGTTATTATTGTTGTTATTGTTATTGTTGTTATTATTCTTATTATTATTGTTATTGTTATTATTGTTATTATTGATATTATTGTTATTATTGTTATTATTGTTATTATTGTTATTATTGTTATTGTTATTGCTATTATTGTTATTATTGTTATTATTGTTATTATTGTTCTTATTGCTATTATTGTTATTATTGTTATTAGTGTTATTAATGTTATTATCGTTATTGTTGTTATTGTTGTTATTGTTGTTAATATTGTTATTGTTGTTATTGTAGTTATTATTGTTATTATTGTTGTTATTGTTATTGTTGTTATTATTGTTATTGTTATTGTTGTTATTATTATTGTTATTATTGTTATTGCTGTTATTGTTGATATTATTGTTATTATTGTTATTATTGTCATTATATTTATTGTTATTGTTATTGTTGTTATTATTGCTATTGTTGTTATTGTTATTGTTATTGTTATTATTATTATTGTTGTTATTGTTATTATTATTATTATTGTTTTTGTTATTGTTGTTATTATGGATATTGTTATTGTTATTATTGTTATTATTGTTATTATTGTTGTTATTGTTATTGTTGTTATTATTGTTATTATTGTTATTGTTGTTATTGTTGTTATTGTTGTTATTGTTTTTATTATTGTTATTGTTGTTATTGTTGTTATTATTGTTATTATTGTTGTTATTGTTAATGTGGTTATTATTGTTATTGTTGTTATTGTTGTTATTGTTGTTATTGTTGTTGTTATTGTTGTTATTGTTGTTATCTTTGTTATTATTGTTATTGTTGTTATTATTGTTATTGTTGTTATTGTTGTTATTATTGTTCTTATTGTTATTGTTGTTATTATTGTTATTGTTGCTATTGTTGTTATTGATGTTATTGTTATTGTTGTTATTATTGTTATTGTTGTTATTGTTATTATTGTTATTATTGTTATTATTGTTATTATTGTTATTATTGTTATTGTTATTGTTGTTATTATTTTTATTGTTATTGTTGTTATTATTGTTATTGTTATTGTTATTATTGTTATTATTGATATTATTGTTATTATTGTTATTGTTATTGCTATTATTGTTATTATTCTTATTATTGTTATTATTGTTCTAATTGCTATTATTGTTATTATTGTTATTAGTGTTATTAATGTTATTATCGTTATTGTTGTTATTGTTGTTATTGTTGTTATAATTGTTATTATTGTTGTTATTGTTAATGTGGTTATTATTGTTATTGTTGTTATTATTGCTATTATTGTTGTTATTGTTATTGTTGTTATTATTCTTATTGTTGTTATTGTTATTAGAGTTATTATTGTTATTATTGTTATTGTTATTGTTATTATAGTTATTTAAGCTATTGTTGTTATTGTTGTTATTGTTATTGTTGTTATTATTGTTATTGTTGTTATTGTTATTATTGTTATTATTGTTATTATTGTTATTATTGTTATTGTTATTGTTATTATTGTTATTATTGTTATTATTGTTATTATTGTTCTTATTGCTATTATTGTTATTATTGTTATTAGTGTTATTAATGTTATTATCGGTATTGTTGTTATTGTTTTTATTATTGTTATTGTTGTTATTGTTGTTATTATTGTTATTGTTGTTATTGATGTTGTTAATGTTATTGTTGTTATTGTTGTTATTATTTTATTTTTATTGTTGTTATTATTCTTATTATTATTGTTACTGTTATTATTGTTATTGTTGTTATTATTGTTATTATTGTTGTTATTGTTATTATTGTTGTTATTGTTATTATTGTTATTGTTGTTATTGTTGTCATTGTTGTTAATGTTGTTATTGTTGTTATCTTTGTTATTATTGTTATTATTGTTATTGTTGTTATTGTTGTTATTGTTGTTATTGTTGTTATTGTTGTTATTGTTTTATTATTGTTATTGTTGTTTTTGTTGTTATTATTGTTATTGTTGTTATTGATGTTGTTAATGTTATTGTTGTTATTGTTGTTATTATTTTATTTTTATTGTTGTTATTATTCTTATTATTATTGTTATTGTTGTTACTGTTATTGTGGTTATTATTCTTATTATTGTTGTTATTGTTATTATTGATATTATTATTATTGTTATTGTTGTTATTATTAATATTGTTATTGTTATTATTGTTATTATTGTTATTATTGTTATTATTGTTATTATTGTTATTGTTATTGTTATTATTGTTATTATTGTTATTATTGTTATTATTGTTCTTATTGTTATTATTGTTATTATTGTTATTATTGTTACTAGTGTTATTAATGTTATTAACGTTACTGTTGTTATTGTTGTTATTGTTGTTATTATTTTTAATATAGTTATTGAAGTTATTATTGTTATTGTTGTTATTATTGTTATTCTTGTTATTGTTGTTATTATTGTTATTATTGTTATTATTGTTATTGTTATTGTTATTATTGTTATTATTGTTTCTATTGTTATTAATGTTATTATTGTTATTTTTGTTATTGTTGTTATTGTTGTTATTTTTGTTGTTATTGTTATTGTTGTTATTATTGTTATTATTGTTCTTATTGCTATTATTGTTATTATTGTTATTAGTGTTATTAATGTTATTATCGGTATTGTTGTTATTGTTTTTATTATTGTTATTGTTGTTATTGTTGTTATTATTGTTTATTGTTGTTATTGATGTTGTTAATGTTATTGTTGTTATTGTTGTTATTATTTTATTTTTATTGTTGTTATTATTCTTATTATTATTGTTACTGTTATCATTGTTATTGTTGTTATTATTGTTATTATTGTTGTTATTGTTATTATTGTTGTTATTGTTATTATTGTTATTGTTGTTATTGTTGTCATTGTTGTTAATGTTGTTATTGTTGTTATCTTTGTTATTATTGTTATTATTGTTATTGTTGTTATTGTTGTTATTGTTGTTATTGTTGTTATTGTTGTTATTGTTGTTATTGTTTTATTATTGTTATTGTTGTTTTTGTTGTTATTATTGTTATTGTTGTTATTGATGTTGTTAATGTTATTGTTGTTATTGTTGTTATTATTTTATTTTTATTGTTGTTACTATTCTTATTATTATTGTTATTGTTGTTACTGTTATTGTGGTTATTATTCTTATTATTGTTGTTATTGTTATTATTGATATTATTATTATTGTTATTGTTGTTATTATTAATATTGTTATTGTTATTATTGTTATTATTGTTATTATTGTTATTATTGTTATTATTGTTATTGTTATTGTTATTATTGTTATTATTGTTATCATTGTTATTATTGTTCTTATTGCTATTATTGTTATTTTTGTTATTATTGTTACTAGTGTTATTAATGTTATTAACGTTACTGTTGTTATTGTTGTTATTGTTGTTATTATTTTTAATATAGTTATTGAAGTTATTATTGTTATTGTTGTTATTATTGTTATTCTTGTTATTGTTGTTATTATTGTTATTATTGTTATTATTGTTATTGTTATTGTTATTATTGTTATTATTGTTTCTATTGTTATTAATGTTATTATTGTTATTTTTGTTATTGTTGTTATTGTTGTTATTTTTGTTGTTATTGTTATTGTTGTTATTATTGTTATTATTGTTATTATTGTTATTAATGTTATTATTGTTATTATTGTTATTGTTGTTATTGTTGTTATTTTTGTTGTTATTGTTATTATTCTTATTATTATTGTTATTGGTATTATTGTTATTATTGATACTATTGTTATTATTGTTATTATTGTTATTATTGTTATTGTTATTGTTATTATTGTTATTATTGTTATTATTGTTATTATTGTTATTATTGTTGTTATTGTTATTGTTGTTATTATTCTTATTATTGTTGTTATTGTTATTATTGTTATTATTGTTCTTATTGCTATTATTGTTATTATGTTATTATTGTTAATAGTGTTATTAATGTTATTATCGTAATTGTTGTTATTGTTGTTATTGTTGTTTTTATTTTTATTATAGTTATTGTTGTTATTATTGTTATTGTTGTTATTGTTGTTATTATTGTTATTATTGTTATTATTATTATTATTATTATTAATGTTAAATTGTAATTATTGTTAATGTGGTTATTATTGTTATTGTTGTTATTGTTGTTGTTATTGTTGTTATTGTTGTTATCTTTGTTATTATTGTTATTATTGTTATTGTTGTTATTGTTGTTATTGTTGTTATTGTTGTTATTGTTGTTATTGTTTTTATTATTGTTATTGTTGTTATTGTTGTTATTATTGTTATTGTTGTTATTGATGTTGTTAATGTTATTGTTGTTATTGTTGTTATTATTTTATTTTTATTGTTGTTATTATTCTTATTATTATTGTTATTGTTATTATTGTTATTGTTACTATTATTGTTATTATTGTTGTTATTGTTATTGTTATTATTGTTATTGTTATTGTTATTATTGTTATTATTGTTATTATTGTTATTATTGTTATTATTGTTCTTATTGCTATTATTGTTATTATTGTTATTAGTGTTATTAATGTTATTATCGGTATTGTTGTTATTGTTGTTATTGTTGTTATTATTTTTATTATAGTTATTGTAGTTATTATTGTTATTGTTGTTATTGTTGTTATTATTGTTATTATTGTTATTATTGTAATTATTATTATTATTGTTATTAATGTTATATTGTTATTATTGTTATTATTGTTATTGTTATTGTTATTATTATTATTGTTGTTATTATTGTTATTATTATTATTATTGTTATTGTTGTTATTATTGTTATTATTGTTATTATTGATATTATTATTATTATTATTATTATTATTATTATTATTATTATTATTATTATTATTATTATTATTATCCTAATTGTTATTAATGTTTTTATTATTATTGTTATTATTATTTTTGTTGTTATTGGTGTTGTTGTTATTAATATTATTATTATTATTATTATTATTATTATTGTTATTATTGTTATTGTTGTTATTATTTGTAATTAATGTTATTATTGTTATTATTGTTTTTATTGTTATTATTGTTATTATTGTTATTGCTATTGTTATTATTATTATTGTTGTTATTATTGTTATTATTGTTATTATTGTTATTATTGTTATTGTTATTATTGTTATTATTGTTATTATTATTATTATTGTTATTAATGTTATATTGTTATTATTGTTATTATTGTTATTGTTATTGTTATTATTATTATTGTTGTTATTATTGTTATTATTATTATTATTGTTATTGTTGTTATTATTGTTATTATTGTTATTATTGTTATTATTATTATTATTATTGTTATTATTATTATTATTATTATTATTATTATTATCCTAATTGTTATTAATGTTTTTATTATTATTGTTATTATTATTTTTGTTGTTATTGGTGTTGTTGTTATTAATATTATTATTATAATTATTATTGTTATTGTTGTTATTATTGTTATTGTTGTTATTATTTGTTATTAATGTTATTATTGTTATTATTGTTATTATTGTTATTATTGTTATTATTGTTATTATTGTTACTGCTATTGTTATTATTATTATTGTTGTTATTATTGTTATTATTGTTATTATTGTTATTATTGCTATTATTATTACTATTGTTATTAATGTTATATTGTTATTATTTTTATTGTTGTTATTGTTGTTATTATTGTTATTATTGTTATTTTTGTTATTGTTGTTATTGTTGTTATTTTTGTTGTTATTGTTATTGTTGTTATTATTGTTATTATTGTTATTATTGTTATTGTTGTTATTATTCTTATTATTATTGTTATTGTTATTATTGTTATTATTGATATTATTGTTATTATTGTTATTATTTTTATTATTGTTATTGTTATTGCTATTATTGTTATTATTGTTATTATAGTTATTATTGTTATTATTGTTGTTATTGTTATTGTTGTTATTATTCTTATTATTGTTGTTATTGTTATTATTGTTCTTATTGCTATTATTGTTATTATGTTATTATTGTTATTAGTGTTATTAATGTTATTATCGTAATTGTTGTTATTGTTGTTATTGTTGTTATTATTATTATTATAGTTATTGTTGTTATTATTGTTATTGTTGTTATTGTTGTTATTATTGTTATTATTGTTATTATTATTATTATTATTATTAATGTTAAATTGTAATTATTGTTAATGTGGTTATTATTGTTATTGTTGTTATTGTTGTTATTGTTGTTGTTATTGTTGTTATTGTTGTTATCTTTGTTATTATTGTTATTATTGTTATTGTTGTTATTGTTGTTATTGTTGTTATTGTTGTTATTGTTGTTATTGTTTTTATTATTGTTATTGTTGTTATTGTTGTTATTATTGTTATTGTTGTTATTGATGTTGTTAATGTTATTGTTGTTATTGTTGTTATTATTTTATTTTATTGTTGTTATTATTCTTATTATTATTGTTATTGTTGTTATTGTTGTTATTATTGTTATTATTGTTATTATTATTATTATTATTATTAATGTTAAATTGTAATTATTGTTAATGTGGTTATTATTGTTATTGTTGTTATTGTTGTTATTGTTGTTGTTATTGTTGTTATTGTTGTTATCTTTGTTATTATTGTTATTATTGTTATTGTTGTTATTGTTGTTATTGTTGTTATTGTTGTTATTGTTGTTATTATTTTTATTATTGTTATTGTTGTTATTGTTGTTATTATTGATATTGTTGTTATTGATGTTGTTAATGTTATTGTTGTTATTGTTGTTATTGTTATTATTGTTATTATTGTTATTATTCTTATTATTATTGTTATTGTTGTTACTGTTATTGTGGTTATTATTCTTATTATTGTTGTTATTGTTATTATTGTTATTATTATTATTGTTATTGTTGTTATTATTGTTATTGTTATTGTTATTGCTATGGTTATTATTATTATTGTTGTTATTATTGTTATTATTGTATTTATTGTTATTATTGTTATTATTATTATTGTTAATGTTGTTATTATTGTTATTGTTATTGTTATTATTGTTATTATTGTTATTATTGTTATTATTGTTGTTATTGTTATTGTTGTTATTATTCTTATTATTATTGTTATTGTTATTATTGTTATTATTGATATTATTGTTATTATTGTTATTATTGTTATTATTGTTATTATTGTTATTGTTATTGCTATTATTGTTATTATTGTTATTATTGTTATTATTGTTCTTATTGCTATTATTGTTATTATTGTTATTAGTGTTATTAATGTTATTATCGTTATTGTTGTTATTGTTGTTATTGTTGTTAATATTGTTATTGTTGTTATTGTAGTTATTATTGTTATTATTGTTGTTATTGTTATTGTTGTTATTATTGTTATTGTTATTGTTGTTATTATTATTGTTATTATTGTTATTGCTGTTATTGTTGATATTATTGTTATTATTGTTATTATTGTCATTATATTTATTGTTATTGTTATTGTTGTTATTATTGCTATTGTTGTTATTGTTATTGTTATTGTTATTATTATTATTGTTGTTATTGTTATTATTATTATTATTGTTTTTGTTATTGTTGTTATTATGGATATTGTTATTGTTATTATTGTTATTATTGTTATTATTGTTGTTATTGTTATTGTTGTTATTATTGTTATTATTGTTATTGTTGTTATTGTTGTTATTGTTGTTATTGTTTTTATTATTGTTATTGTTGTTATTGTTGTTATTATTGTTATTATTGTTGTTATTGTTAATGTGGTTATTATTGTTATTGTTGTTATTGTTGTTATTGTTGTTATTGTTGTTATTGTTGTTGTTATTGTTGTTATTGTTGTTATCTTTGTTATTATTGTTATTGTTGTTATTATTGTTATTGTTGTTATTGTTGTTATTATTGTTCTTATTGTTATTGTTGTTATTATTGTTATTGTTGCTATTGTTGTTATTGATGTTATTGTTATTGTTGTTATTATTGTTATTGTTGTTATTGTTATTATTGTTATTATTGTTATTATTGTTATTATTGTTATTATTGTTATTGTTATTGTTGTTATTATTTTTACTGTTATTGTTGTTATTATTGTTATTGTTATTGTTATTATTGTTATTATTGATATTATTGTTATTATTGTTATTGTTATTGCTATTATTGTTATTATTCTTATTATTGTTATTATTGTTCTAATTGCTATTATTGTTATTATTGTTATTAGTGTTATTAATGTTATTATCGTTATTGTTGTTATTGTTGTTATTGTTGTTATAATTGTTATTATTGTTGTTATTGTTAATGTGGTTATTATTGTTATTGTTGTTATTATTGCTATTATTGTTGTTATTGTTATTGTTGTTATTATTCTTATTGTTGTTATTGTTATTAGAGTTATTATTGTTATTATTGTTATTGTTATTGTTATTATAGTTATTTAAGCTATTGTTGTTATTGTTGTTATTGTTATTGTTGTTATTATTGTTATTGTTGTTATTGTTATTATTGTTATTATTGTTATTATTGTTATTATTGTTATTGTTATTGTTATTATTGTTATTATTGTTATTATTGTTATTATTGTTCTTATTGCTATTATTGTTATTATTGTTATTAGTGTTATTAATGTTATTATCGGTATTGTTGTTATTGTTTTTATTATTGTTATTGTTGTTATTGTTGTTATTATTGTTATTGTTGTTATTGATGTTGTTAATGTTATTGTTGTTATTGTTGTTATTATTTTATTTTTATTGTTGTTATTATTCTTATTATTATTGTTACTGTTATTATTGTTATTGTTGTTATTATTGTTATTATTGTTGTTATTGTTATTATTGTTGTTATTGTTATTATTGTTATTGTTGTTATTGTTGTCATTGTTGTTAATGTTGTTATTGTTGTTATCTTTGTTATTATTGTTATTATTGTTATTGTTGTTATTGTTGTTATTGTTGTTATTGTTGTTATTGTTGTTATTGTTTTATTATTGTTATTGTTGTTTTTGTTGTTATTATTGTTATTGTTGTTATTGATGTTGTTAATGTTATTGTTGTTATTGTTGTTATTATTTTATTTTTATTGTTGTTACTATTCTTATTATTATTGTTATTGTTGTTACTGTTATTGTGGTTATTATTCTTATTATTGTTGTTATTGTTATTATTGATATTATTATTATTGTTATTGTTGTTATTATTATTATTGTTATTGTTATTATTGTTATTATTGTTATTATTGTTATTATTGTTATTATTGTTATTGTTATTGTTATTATTGTTATTATTGTTATTATTGTTATTATTGTTCTTATTGCTATTATTGTTATTATTGTTATTATTGTTACTAGTGTTATTAATGTTATTAACGTTACTGTTGTTATTGTTGTTATTGTTGTTATTATTTTTAATATAGTTATTGAAGTTATTATTGTTATTGTTGTTATTATTGTTATTCTTGTTATTGTTGTTATTATTGTTATTATTGTTATTATTGTTATTGTTATTGTTATTATTGTTATTATTGTTTCTATTGTTATTAATGTTATTATTGTTATTTTTGTTATTGTTGTTATTGTTGTTATTTTTGTTGTTATTGTTATTGTTGTTATTATTGTTATTATTGTTCTTATTGCTATTATTGTTATTATTGTTATTAGTGTTATTAATGTTATTATCGGTATTGTTGTTATTGTTTTTATTATTGTTATTGTTGTTATTGTTGTTATTATTGTTTATTGTTGTTATTGATGTTGTTAATGTTATTGTTGTTATTGTTGTTATTATTTTATTTTTATTGTTGTTATTATTCTTATTATTATTGTTACTGTTATCATTGTTATTGTTGTTATTATTGTTATTATTGTTGTTATTGTTATTATTGTTGTTATTGTTATTATTGTTATTGTTGTTATTGTTGTCATTGTTGTTAATGTTGTTATTGTTGTTATCTTTGTTATTATTGTTATTATTGTTATTGTTGTTATTGTTGTTATTGTTGTTATTGTTGTTATTGTTGTTATTGTTGTTATTGTTTTATTATTGTTATTGTTGTTTTTGTTGTTATTATTGTTATTGTTGTTATTGATGTTGTTAATGTTATTGTTGTTATTGTTGTTATTATTTTATTTTTATTGTTGTTACTATTCTTATTATTATTGTTATTGTTGTTACTGTTATTGTGGTTATTATTCTTATTATTGTTGTTATTGTTATTATTGATATTATTATTATTGTTATTGTTGTTATTATTAATATTGTTATTGTTATTATTGTTATTATTGTTATTATTGTTATTATTGTTATTATTGTTATTGTTATTGTTATTATTGTTATTATTGTTATCATTGTTATTATTGTTCTTATTGCTATTATTGTTATTTTTGTTATTATTGTTACTAGTGTTATTAATGTTATTAACGTTACTGTTGTTATTGTTGTTATTGTTGTTATTATTTTTAATATAGTTATTGAAGTTATTATTGTTATTGTTGTTATTATTGTTATTCTTGTTATTGTTGTTATTATTGTTATTATTGTTATTATTGTTATTGTTATTGTTATTATTGTTATTATTGTTTCTATTGTTATTAATGTTATTATTGTTATTTTTGTTATTGTTGTTATTGTTGTTATTTTTGTTGTTATTGTTATTGTTGTTATTATTGTTATTATTGTTATTATTGTTATTAATGTTATTATTGTTATTATTGTTATTGTTGTTATTGTTGTTATTTTTGTTGTTATTGTTATTATTCTTATTATTATTGTTATTGGTATTATTGTTATTATTGATATTATTGTTATTATTGTTATTATTTTTATTATTGTTATTGTTATTGTTATTATTGTTATTATTGTTATTATTGTTATTATTGTTATTATTGTTGTTATTGTTATTGTTGTTATTATTCTTATTATTGTTGTTATTGTTATTATTGTTATTATTGTTCTTATTGCTATTATTGTTATTATGTTATTATTGTTAATAGTGTTATTAATGTTATTATCGTAATTGTTGTTATTGTTGTTATTGTTGTTTTTATTTTTATTATAGTTATTGTTGTTATTATTGTTATTGTTGTTATTGTTGTTATTATTGTTATTATTGTTATTATTATTATTATTATTATTAATGTTAAATTGTAATTATTGTTAATGTGGTTATTATTGTTATTGTTGTTATTGTTGTTGTTATTGTTGTTATTGTTGTTATCTTTGTTATTATTGTTATTATTGTTATTGTTGTTATTGTTGTTATTGTTGTTATTGTTGTTATTGTTGTTATTGTTTTTATTATTGTTATTGTTGTTATTGTTGTTATTATTGTTATTGTTGTTATTGATGTTGTTAATGTTATTGTTGTTATTGTTGTTATTATTTTATTTTTATTGTTGTTATTATTCTTATTATTATTGTTATTGTTATTATTGTTATTGTTACTATTATTGTTATTATTGTTGTTATTGTTATTGTTATTATTGTTATTGTTATTGTTATTATTGTTATTATTGTTATTATTGTTATTATTGTTATTATTGTTCTTATTGCTATTATTGTTATTATTGTTATTAGTGTTATTAATGTTATTATCGGTATTGTTGTTATTGTTGTTATTGTTGTTATTATTTTTATTATAGTTATTGTAGTTATTATTGTTATTGTTGTTATTGTTGTTATTATTGTTATTATTGTTATTATTGTAATTATTATTATTATTGTTATTAATGTTATATTGTTATTATTGTTATTATTGTTATTGTTATTGTTATTATTATTATTGTTGTTATTATTGTTATTATTATTATTATTGTTATTGTTGTTATTATTGTTATTATTGTTATTATTGATATTATTATTATTATTATTATTATTATTATTATTATTATTATTATTATTATTATTATTATTATTATCCTAATTGTTATTAATGTTTTTATTATTATTGTTATTATTATTTTTGTTGTTATTGGTGTTGTTGTTATTAATATTATTATTATTATTATTATTATTATTATTGTTATTATTGTTATTGTTGTTATTATTTGTAATTAATGTTATTATTGTTATTATTGTTTTTATTGTTATTATTGTTATTATTGTTATTGCTATTGTTAGTATTATTATTGTTGTTATTATTGTTATTATTGTTATTATTGTTATTATTGTTATTGTTATTATTGTTATTATTGTTATTATTATTATTATTGTTATTAATGTTATATTGTTATTATTGTTATTATTGTTATTGTTATTGTTATTATTATTATTGTTGTTATTATTGTTATTATTATTATTATTGTTATTGTTGTTATTATTGTTATTATTGTTATTATTGTTATTATTATTATTATTATAATTATTATTATTATTATTATTATTATTATTATTATCCTAATTGTTATTAATGTTTTTATTATTATTGTTATTATTATTTTTGTTGTTATTGGTGTTGTTGTTATTAATATTATTATTATAATTATTATTATTATTGTTGTTATTATTGTTATTGTTGTTATTATTTGTTATTAATGTTATTATTGTTATTATTGTTATTATTGTTATTATTGTTATTATTGTTATTATTGTTACTGCTATTGTTATTATTATTATTGTTGTTATTATTGTTATTATTGTTATTATTGTTATTATTGCTATTATTATTACTATTGTTATTAATGTTATATTGTTATTATTTTTATTGTTGTTATTGTTGTTATTAATGTTATTATTGTTATTTTTGTTATTGTTGTTATTGTTGTTATTTTTGTTGTTATTGTTATTGTTGTTATTATTGTTATTATTGTTATTATTGTTATTGTTGTTATTATTCTTATTATTATTGTTATTGTTATTATTGTTATTATTGATATTATTGTTATTATTGTTATTATTTTTATTATTGTTATTGTTATTGCTATTATTGTTATTATTGTTATTATAGTTATTATTGTTATTATTGTTGTTATTGTTATTGTTGTTATTATTCTTATTATTGTTGTTATTGTTATTATTGTTCTTATTGCTATTATTGTTATTATGTTATTATTGTTATTAGTGTTA
This sequence comes from Vespa crabro, assembly GCF_910589235.1. Lineage (NCBI taxonomy): Eukaryota > Metazoa > Arthropoda > Insecta > Hymenoptera > Vespidae > Vespa > Vespa crabro. The sequence goes on along the minus strand of NC_060959.1, from coordinate 986,332 downwards.
TTAATGTTATTATCGTAATTGTTGTTATTGTTGTTATTGTTGTTATTATTATTATTATAGTTATTGTTGTTATTATTGTTATTGTTGTTATTGTTGTTATTATTGTTATTATTGTTATTATTATTATTATTATTATTAATGTTAAATTGTAATTATTGTTAATGTGGTTATTATTGTTATTGTTGTTATTGTTGTTATTGTTGTTGTTATTGTTGTTATTGTTGTTATCTTTGTTATTATTGTTATTATTGTTATTGTTGTTATTGTTGTTATTGTTGTTATTGTTGTTATTGTTGTTATTGTTTTTATTATTGTTATTGTTGTTATTGTTGTTATTATTGTTATTGTTGTTATTGATGTTGTTAATGTTATTGTTGTTATTGTTGTTATTATTTTTGTTGTTATTGTTGTTATTATTGTTGTTATTATTGTTATTGTTGTTATTGTTGTTATTATTGTTATTATTGTTATTATTATTATTATTATTATTAATGTTAAATTGTAATTATTGTTAATGTGGTTATTATTGTTATTGTTGTTATTGTTGTTATTGTTGTTGTTATTGTTGTTATTGTTGTTATCTTTGTTATTATTGTTATTATTGTTATTGTTGTTATTGTTGTTATTGTTGTTATTGTTGTTATTGTTGTTATTATTTTTATTATTGTTATTGTTGTTATTGTTGTTATTATTGATATTGTTGTTATTGATGTTGTTAATGTTATTGTTGTTATTGTTGTTATTATTTTATTTTTATTGTTGTTATTATTCTTATTATTATTGTTATTGTTGTTACTGTTATTGTGGTTATTATTCTTATTATTGTTGTTATTGTTATTATTGTTATTATTATTATTGTTATTGTTGTTATTATTGTTATTGTTATTGTTATTGCTATGGTTATTATTATTATTGTTGTTATTATTGTTATTATTGTATTTATTGTTATTATTGTTATTATTATTATTGTTAATGTTGTTATTATTGTTATTGTTATTGTTATTATTGTTATTATTGTTATTATTGTTATTATTGTTGTTATTGTTATTGTTGTTATTATTCTTATTATTATTGTTATTGTTATTATTGTTATTATTGATATTATTGTTATTATTGTTATTATTGTTATTATTGTTATTATTGTTATTGTTATTGCTATTATTGTTATTATTGTTATTATTGTTATTATTGTTCTTATTGCTATTATTGTTATTATTGTTATTAGTGTTATTAATGTTATTATCGTTATTGTTGTTATTGTTGTTATTGTTGTTAATATTGTTATTGTTGTTATTGTAGTTATTATTGTTATTATTGTTGTTATTGTTATTGTTGTTATTATTGTTATTGTTATTGTTGTTATTATTATTGTTATTATTGTTATTGCTGTTATTGTTGATATTATTGTTATTATTGTTATTATTGTCATTATATTTATTGTTATTGTTATTGTTGTTATTATTGCTATTGTTGTTATTGTTATTGTTATTGTTATTATTATTATTGTTGTTATTGTTATTATTATTATTATTGTTTTTGTTATTGTTGTTATTATGGATATTGTTATTGTTATTATTGTTATTATTGTTATTATTGTTGTTATTGTTATTGTTGTTATTATTGTTATTATTGTTATTGTTGTTATTGTTGTTATTGTTGTTATTGTTTTTATTATTGTTATTGTTGTTATTGTTGTTATTATTGTTATTATTGTTGTTATTGTTAATGTGGTTATTATTGTTATTGTTGTTATTGTTGTTATTGTTGTTATTGTTGTTATTGTTGTTGTTATTGTTGTTATTGTTGTTATCTTTGTTATTATTGTTATTGTTGTTATTATTGTTATTGTTGTTATTGTTGTTATTATTGTTCTTATTGTTATTGTTGTTATTATTGTTATTGTTGCTATTGTTGTTATTGATGTTATTGTTATTGTTGTTATTATTGTTATTGTTGTTATTGTTATTATTGTTATTATTGTTATTATTGTTATTATTGTTATTATTGTTATTGTTATTGTTGTTATTATTTTTATTGTTATTGTTGTTATTATTGTTATTGTTATTGTTATTATTGTTATTATTGATATTATTGTTATTATTGTTATTGTTATTGCTATTATTGTTATTATTCTTATTATTGTTATTATTGTTCTAATTGCTATTATTGTTATTATTGTTATTAGTGTTATTAATGTTATTATCGTTATTGTTGTTATTGTTGTTATTGTTGTTATAATTGTTATTATTGTTGTTATTGTTAATGTGGTTATTATTGTTATTGTTGTTATTATTGCTATTATTGTTGTTATTGTTATTGTTGTTATTATTCTTATTGTTGTTATTGTTATTAGAGTTATTATTGTTATTATTGTTATTGTTATTGTTATTATAGTTATTTAAGCTATTGTTGTTATTGTTGTTATTGTTATTGTTGTTATTATTGTTATTGTTGTTATTGTTATTATTGTTATTATTGTTATTATTGTTATTATTGTTATTGTTATTGTTATTATTGTTATTATTGTTATTATTGTTATTATTGTTCTTATTGCTATTATTGTTATTATTGTTATTAGTGTTATTAATGTTATTATCGGTATTGTTGTTATTGTTTTTATTATTGTTATTGTTGTTATTGTTGTTATTATTGTTATTGTTGTTATTGATGTTGTTAATGTTATTGTTGTTATTGTTGTTATTATTTTATTTTTATTGTTGTTATTATTCTTATTATTATTGTTACTGTTATTATTGTTATTGTTGTTATTATTGTTATTATTGTTGTTATTGTTATTATTGTTGTTATTGTTATTATTGTTATTGTTGTTATTGTTGTCATTGTTGTTAATGTTGTTATTGTTGTTATCTTTGTTATTATTGTTATTATTGTTATTGTTGTTATTGTTGTTATTGTTGTTATTGTTGTTATTGTTGTTATTGTTTTATTATTGTTATTGTTGTTTTTGTTGTTATTATTGTTATTGTTGTTATTGATGTTGTTAATGTTATTGTTGTTATTGTTGTTATTATTTTATTTTTATTGTTGTTACTATTCTTATTATTATTGTTATTGTTGTTACTGTTATTGTGGTTATTATTCTTATTATTGTTGTTATTGTTATTATTGATATTATTATTATTGTTATTGTTGTTATTATTAATATTGTTATTGTTATTATTGTTATTATTGTTATTATTGTTATTATTGTTATTATTGTTATTGTTATTGTTATTATTGTTATTATTGTTATTATTGTTATTATTGTTCTTATTGCTATTATTGTTATTATTGTTATTATTGTTACTAGTGTTATTAATGTTATTAACGTTACTGTTGTTATTGTTGTTATTGTTGTTATTATTTTTAATATAGTTATTGAAGTTATTATTGTTATTGTTGTTATTATTGTTATTCTTGTTATTGTTGTTATTATTGTTATTATTGTTATTATTGTTATTGTTATTGTTATTATTGTTATTATTGTTTCTATTGTTATTAATGTTATTATTGTTATTTTTGTTATTGTTGTTATTGTTGTTATTTTTGTTGTTATTGTTATTGTTGTTATTATTGTTATTATTGTTCTTATTGCTATTATTGTTATTATTGTTATTAGTGTTATTAATGTTATTATCGGTATTGTTGTTATTGTTTTTATTATTGTTATTGTTGTTATTGTTGTTATTATTGTTTATTGTTGTTATTGATGTTGTTAATGTTATTGTTGTTATTGTTGTTATTATTTTATTTTTATTGTTGTTATTATTCTTATTATTATTGTTACTGTTATTATTGTTATTGTTGTTATTATTGTTATTATTGTTGTTATTGTTATTATTGTTGTTATTGTTATTATTGTTATTGTTGTTATTGTTGTCATTGTTGTTAATGTTGTTATTGTTGTTATCTTTGTTATTATTGTTATTATTGTTATTGTTGTTATTGTTGTTATTGTTGTTATTGTTGTTATTGTTGTTATTGTTGTTATTGTTTTATTATTGTTATTGTTGTTTTTGTTGTTATTATTGTTATTGTTGTTATTGATGTTGTTAATGTTATTGTTGTTATTGTTGTTATTATTTTATTTTTATTGTTGTTATTATTCTTATTATTATTGTTATTGTTGTTACTGTTATTGTGGTTATTATTCTTATTATTGTTGTTATTGTTATTATTGATATTATTATTATTGTTATTGTTGTTATTATTAATATTGTTATTGTTATTATTGTTATTATTGTTATTATTGTTATTATTGTTATTATTGTTATTGTTATTGTTATTATTGTTATTATTGTTATCATTGTTATTATTGTTCTTATTGCTATTATTGTTATTTTTGTTATTATTGTTACTAGTGTTATTAATGTTATTAACGTTACTGTTGTTATTGTTGTTATTGTTGTTATTATTTTTAATATAGTTATTGAAGTTATTATTGTTATTGTTGTTATTATTGTTATTCTTGTTATTGTTGTTATTATTGTTATTATTGTTATTATTGTTATTGTTATTGTTATTATTGTTATTATTGTTTCTATTGTTATTAATGTTATTATTGTTATTTTTGTTATTGTTGTTATTGTTGTTATTTTTGTTGTTATTGTTATTGTTGTTATTATTGTTATTATTGTTATTATTGTTATTAATGTTATTATTGTTATTATTGTTATTGTTGTTATTGTTGTTATTTTTGTTGTTATTGTTATTATTCTTATTATTATTGTTATTGGTATTATTGTTATTATTGATACTATTGTTATTATTGTTATTATTTTTATTATTGTTATTGTTATTGTTATTATTGTTATTATTGTTATTATTGTTATTATTGTTATTATTGTTGTTATTGTTATTGTTGTTATTATTCTTATTATTGTTGTTATTGTTATTATTGTTATTATTGTTCTTATTGCTATTATTGTTATTATGTTATTATTGTTAATAGTGTTATTAATGTTATTATCGTAATTGTTGTTATTGTTGTTATTGTTGTTTTTATTTTTATTATAGTTATTGTTGTTATTATTGTTATTGTTGTTATTGTTGTTATTATTGTTATTATTGTTATTATTATTATTATTATTATTAATGTTAAATTGTAATTATTGTTAATGTGGTTATTATTGTTATTGTTGTTATTGTTGTTGTTATTGTTGTTATTGTTGTTATCTTTGTTATTATTGTTATTATTGTTATTGTTGTTATTGTTGTTATTGTTGTTATTGTTGTTATTGTTGTTATTGTTTTTATTATTGTTATTGTTGTTATTGTTGTTATTATTGTTATTGTTGTTCTTGATGTTGTTAATGTTATTGTTGTTATTGTTGTTATTATTTTATTTTTATTGTTGTTATTATTCTTATTATTATTGTTATTGTTATTATTGTTATTGTTACTATTATTGTTATTATTGTTGTTATTGTTATTGTTATTATTGTTATTGTTATTGTTATTATTGTTATTATTGTTATTATTGTTATTATTGTTATTATTGTTCTTATTGCTATTATTGTTATTATTGTTATTAGTGTTATTAATGTTATTATCGGTATTGTTGTTATTGTTGTTATTGTTGTTATTATTTTTATTATAGTTATTGTAGTTATTATTGTTATTGTTGTTATTGTTGTTATTATTGTTATTATTGTTATTATTGTAATTATTATTATTATTGTTATTAATGTTATATTGTTATTATTGTTATTATTGTTATTGTTATTGTTATTATTATTATTGTTGTTATTATTGTTATTATTATTATTATTGTTATTGTTGTTATTACTGTTATTATTGTTATTATTGATATTATTATTATTATTATTATTATTATTATTATTATTATTATTATTATTATTATTATTATTATTATTATCCTAATTGTTATTAATGTTTTTATTATTATTGTTATTATTATTTTTGTTGTTATTGGTGTTGTTGTTATTAATATTATTATTATTATTATTATTATTATTATTGTTATTATTGTTATTGTTGTTATTATTTGTAATTAATGTTATTATTGTTATTATTGTTTTTATTGTTATTATTGTTATTATTGTTATTGCTATTGTTAGTATTATTATTGTTGTTATTATTGTTATTATTGTTATTATTGTTATTATTATTATTGTTATTGTTGTTATTATTGTTATTGTTATTGTTATTATTGTTATTATTGTTATTATTGTTATTATTGTTGTTATTGTTATTGTTGTTATTATTCTTATTATTGTTGTTATTGTTATTATTGTTATTATTGTTATTATTGTTATTATTGTTCTTATTGCTATTATTGTTATTATTGTTATTATTGTTATTAGTGTTATTAATGTTATTAACGTTACTGTTGTTATTGTTGTTATTGTTGTTATTATTTTTATTATAGTTATTGTAGTTATTATTGTTATTGTTGTTATTGTTGTTATTATTGTTATTATTGTTATTATTGTTATTATTATTATTATTGTTATTAATGTTATATTGTTATTATTGTTATTATTGTTATTGTTATTGTTATTATTATTATTGTTGTTATTATTGTTATTATTATTATTATTGTTATTGTTGTTATTATTGTTATTATTGTTATTGTTATTATTATTATTATTATAATTATTATTATTATTATTATTATTATTATTATTATTATTATCCTAATTGTTATTAATGTTTTTATTATTATTGTTATTATTATTTTTGTTGTTATTGGTGTTGTTGTTATTAATATTATTATTATAATTATTATTATTATTGTTGTTATTATTGTTATTGTTGTTATTATTTGTTATTAATGTTATTATTGTTATTATTGTTATTATTGTTATTATTGTTATTATTGTTATTATTGTTACTGCTATTGTTATTATTATTATTGTTGTTATTATTGTTATTATTGTTATTATTGTTATTATTGTTATTATTATTATTGTTATTGTTGTTATTATTGTTATTGTTATTGTTATTATTGTTATTATTGTTATTATTGTTATTATTGTTGTTATTGTTATTGTTGTTATTATTGTTATTGTTATTATTGTTATTATTGTTATTATTGTTATTATTGTTCTTATTGCTATTATTGTTATTATTGTTATTATTGTTATTAGTGTTATTAATGTTATTAACGTTACTGTTGTTATTGTTGTTATTGTTGTTATTATTTTTAATATAGTTATTGAAGTTATTATTGTTATTGTTGTTATTGTTGTTATTATTGTTATTATTGTTATTATTATTACTTTTGTTATTAATGTTATATTGTTATTATTTTTATTGTTGTTATTGTTGTTATTGTTGTTATTGTTGTTATTATTGTTATTTTTGTTATTGTTTTTATTATTGTTATTGTTGTTATTGTTTTTATTATTGTTATATTTGTTATTATTATTATTATTGTTATTAATGTTATATTGTTATTATTGTTATTGTTGTTATTGTTGTTATTATTGTTATTGTTGTTATTATTGTTGTTATTGTATTTATGGTTATTGTGGTAATTATTGTTATTGTTGTTATTGTTGTTATTGTTGTTGTTATTGTTGTTATTGTTGTTATTGTTATTGTTGTTATTATTGTTATTGTTGTTATTGTTATTATTGTTATTATTGTTATTATTGTTATTGTTATTGTTATTATTGTTATTATTGTTATTATTGTTATTATTGTACTTATTGCTATTATTGTTATTATGTTATTATTGTTATTAGTGTTATTAATGTTATTATCGTAATTGTTGTTATTGTTGTTATTGTTGTTATTATTTTTATTATAGTTATTGTTGTTATTATTGTTATTGTTGTTATTGTTGTTATTATTGTTATTATTGTTATTATTATTGTTATTATTATTAATGTTAAATTGTAATTATTGTTAATGTGGTTATTATTGTCATTGTTGTTATTGTTGTTATTGTTGTTGTTATTGAAGTTATTGTTGTTATCTTTGTTATTATTGTTATTATTGTTATTGTTGTTATTGTTGTTATTGTTGTTATTGTTGTTATTGTTGTTATTGTTTTTATTATTGTTATTGTTGTTATTGTTGTTATTATTGTTATTGTTGTTATTGTTGTTATTGTTGTTATTGTTTTTATTATTGTTATTGTTGTTTTTGTTGTTGTTATTGTTATTGTTGTTATTATTTTATTTTTATTGTTGTTATTATTCTTATTATTATTGTTATTGTTGTTACTGTTATTGTGGTTATTATTCTTATTATTGTTGTTATTGTTATTATTGTTATTATTATTATTGTTATTGTTGTTATTATTGTTATTGTTATTATTATTATTGTTATTATTGTTATTATTGTTATTATTGTTATTATTGTTATTGTTATTGTTATTATTGTTATTATTTTTATTATTGTTATTATTGTTCTTATTGCTATTATTGTTATTATTGTTATTATTGTTATTAGTGTTATTAATGTTATTAACGTTACTGTTGTTATTGTTGTTATTGTTGTTATTATTTTTAATATAGTTATTGAAGTTATTATTGTTATTGTTGTTATTATTGTTATTCTTGTTATTGTTGTTATTATTGTTATTATTGTTATTATTGTTATTGTTATTGTTATTATTGTTATTATTGTTATTATTGTTATTAATGTTATTATTGTTATTTTTGTTATTGTTGTTATTGTTGTTATTTTTGTTGTTATTGTTATTGTTGTTATAATTGTTATTATTGTTATTATTGTTATTGTTGTTATTGTTGTTATTGTTAATGTTGTTATTATTGTTATTATTATTGTTGTTATTATTCTTATTATTATTGTTATTGTTATTATTGTTATTATTGATATTATTGTTATTATTGTTATTATTTTTATTATTGTTATTGTTATTGCTATTATTGTTATTATTGTTATTATAGTTATTATTGTTATTATTGTTGTTATTGTTATTGTTGTTATTATTCTTATTATTGTTGTTATTGTTATTATTGTTATTATTGTTATTATTGTTATTATTGTTCTTATTGCTATTATTGTTATTATTGTTATTATTGTTATTAGTGTTATTAATGTTATTAACGTTACTGTTGTTATTGTTGTTATTGTTGTTATTATTTTTAATATAGTTATTCAAGTTATTATTGTTATTGTTGTTATTGTTGTTATTATTGTTATTATTGCTATTATTATTACTATTGTTATTAATGTTATATTGTTATTATTTTTATTGTTGTTATTGTTGTTATTGTTGTTATTATTGTTATTTTTGTTATTGTTTTTATTATTGTTATTGTTGTTATTGTTTTTATTATTGTTATTATTGTTATTATTATTATTATTGTTATTAATGTTATATTGTAATTATTGTTATTGTTTTTATTGTTGTTATTATTGTTATTGTTGTTATTATTGTTGTTATTGTATTTATGGTTATTGTTGTAAGTATTGTTATTGTTGTTATTGTTGTTATTGTTGTTGTTATTGTTGTTATTGTTGTTATTGTTATTGTTGTTATTATTGTTATTGTTGTTATTGTTATTATTGTTATTATTGTTATTATTCTTATTGTTATTGTTATTATTGTTATTATTGTTACTATTGTTATTATTGTTCTTATTGCTATTATTGTTATTATGTTATTATTGTTATTAGTGTTATTAATGTTATTATCGTAATTGTTGTTATTGTTGTTATTGTTGTTATTATTATTATTATAGTTATTGTTGTTATTATTGTTATTGTTGTTATTGTTGTTATTATTGTTATTATTGTTATTATTATTATTATTATTATTAATGTTAAATTGTAATTATTGTTAATGTGGTTATTATTGTTATTGTTGTTATTGTTGTTATTGTTGTTGTTATTGTTGTTATTGTTGTTATCTTTGTTATTATTGTTATTATTGTTATTGTTGTTATTGTTGTTAATGTTGTTATTGTTGTTATTGTTGTTATTGTTTTTTTATTGTTATTGTTGTTATTGTTGTTATTATTGTTATTGTTGTTATTGATGTTGTTAATGTTATTGTTGTTATTGTTGTTATTATTTTATTTTTATTGTTGTTATTATTCTTATTATTATTGTTATTGTTGTTATTGTTGTTATTATTGTTATTATTGTTATTATTATTATTATTATTATTAATGTTAAATTGTAATTATTGTTAATGTGGTTATTATTGTTATTGTTGTTATTGTTGTTATTGTTGTTGTTATTGTTGTTATTGTTGTTATCTTTGTTATTATTGTTATTATTGTTATTGTTGTTATTGTTGTTATTGTTGTTATTGTTGTTATTGTTGTTATTATTTTTATTATTGTTATTGTTGTTATTGTTGTTATTATTGTTATTGTTGTTATTGATGTTGTTAATGTTATTGTTGTTATTGTTGTTATTATTTTATTTTTATTGTTGTTATTATTCTTATTATTATTGTTATTGTTGTTACTGTTATTGTGGTTATTATTCTTATTATTGTTGTTATTGTTATTATTGTTATTATTATTATTGTTATTGTTGTTATTATTGTTATTGTTATTGTTATTGCTATGGTTATTATTATTATTGTTGTTATTATTGTTATTATTGTTTTTATTGTTATTATTGTTATTATTATTATTGTTAATGTTGTTATTATTGTTATTGTTATTGTTATTATTGTTATTATTGTTATTATTGTTATTATTGTTGTTATTGTTATTGTTGTTATTATTCTTATTATTATTGTTATTGTTATTATTGTTATTATTGATATTATTGTTATTATTGTTATTATTGTTATTATTGTTATTATTGTTATTGTTATTGCTATTATTGTTATTATTGTTATTATTGTTATTATTGTTCTTATTGCTATTATTGTTATTATTGTTATTAGTGTTATTAATGTTATTATCGTTATTGTTGTTATTGTTGTTATTATTGTTATTGTTGTTATTGTAGTTATTATTGTTGTTATTGTTGTTATTGTTATTGTTGTTATTATTGTTATTGTTATTGTTGTTATTATTATTGTTATTATTGTCATTATATTTATTGTTATTGTTATTGTTGTTATTATTGCTATTGTTGTTATTGTTATTGTTATTGTTATTATTATTATTGTTGTTATTGTTATTATTATTATTATTGTTTTTGTTATTGTTGTTATTATGGATATTGTTATTGTTATTATTGTTATTATTGTTGTTATTGTTATTGTTGTTATTATTCTTATTATTTTTGTTATTGTTATTATTGTTATTATTGTTATTGTTGTTATTGTTGTTATTGTTGTTATTGTTTTTATTATTGTTATTGTTGTTATTGTTGTTATTATTGTTATTATTGTTGTTATTGTTAATGTGGTTATTATTGTTATTGTTGTTATTGTTGTTATTGTTGTTATTGTTGTTATTGTTGTTGTTATTGTTGTTATTGTTGTTATCTTTGTTATTATTGTTATTGTTGTTATTATTGTTATTGTTGTTATTGTTGTTATTATTGTTATTATTGTTGTTATTGTTATTGTTGTTATTATTCCTATTATTGTTGTTATTGTTATTATTGTTATTATTGTTATTATTGTTATTATTGTTCTTATTGCTATTATTGTTATTATTGTTATTATTGTTATTAGTGTTATTAATGTTATTAACGTTACTGTTGTTATTGTTGTTATTGTTGTTATTATTTTTAATATAGTTATTGAAGTTATTATTGTTATTGTTGTTATTGTTGTTATTATTATTAATATAGTTATTGAAGTTATTATTGTTATTGTTGTTATTATTGTTATTCTTGTTATTGTTGTTATTATTGTTATTATTGTTATTATTGTTATTGTTATTGTTATTATTGTTATTATAGTTATTAGTGTTATTAATGTTATTATTGTTATTTTTGTTATTGTTGTTATTATTGTTACTGCTATTGTTATTATTATTATTGTTGTTATTATTGTTATTATTGTTATTATTGTTATTATTGTTATTATTATTATTGTTATTGTTGTTATTATTGTTATTGTTATTGTTATTATTGTTATTATTGTTATTATTGTTATTATTGTTGTTATTGTTATTGTTGTTATTATTGTTATTGTTATTATTGTTATTATTGTTATTATTGGTATTATTGTTCTTATTGCTATTATTGTTATTATTGTTATTATTGTTATTAGTGTTATTAATGTTATTAACGTTACTGTTGTTATTGTTGTTATTGTTGTTATTATTTTTAATATAGTTATTGAAGTTATTATTGTTATTGTTGTTATTGTTGTTATTATTGTTATTATTGTTATTATTATTACTATTGTTATTAATGTTATATTGTTATTATTTTTATTGTTGTTATTGTTGTTATTGTTGTTATTGTTGTTATTATTGTTATTTTTGTTATTGTTTTTATTATTGTTATTGTTGTTATTGTTTTTATTATTGTTATATTTGTTATTATTATTATTATTGTTATTAATGTTATATTGTTATTATTGTTATTGTTGTTATTGTTGTTATTATTGTTATTGTTGTTATTATTGTTGTTATTGTATTTATGGTTATTGTGGTAATTATTGTTATTGTTGTTATTGTTGTTATTGTTGTTGTTATTGTTGTTATTGTTGTTATTGTTATTGTTGTTATTATTGTTATTGTTGTTATTGTTATTATTGTTATTATTGTTATTATTGTTATTGTTATTGTTATTATTGTTATTATTGTTATTATTGTTATTATTGTTATTATTGTACTTATTGCTATTATTGTTATTATGTTATTATTGTTATTAGTGTTATTAATGTTATTATCGTAATTGTTGTTATTGTTGTTATTGTTGTTATTATTTTTATTATAGTTATTGTTGTTATTATTGTTATTGTTGTTATTGTTGTTATTATTGTTATTATTGTTATTATTATTGTTATTATTATTAATGTTAAATTGTAATTATTGTTAATGTGGTTATTATTGTCATTGTTGTTATTGTTGTTATTGTTGTTGTTATTGAAGTTATTGTTGTTATCTTTGTTATTATTGTTATTATTGTTATTGTTGTTATTGTTGTTATTGTTGTTATTGTTGTTATTGTTGTTATTGTTTTTATTATTGTTATTGTTGTTATTGTTGTTATTATTGTTATTGTTGTTATTGATGTTGTTAATGTTATTGTTGTTATTGTTGTTATTATTTTATTTTTATTGTTGTTATTATTCTTATTATTATTGTTATTGTTATTATTGTTATTGTTGTTATTATTGTTATTATTGTTGTTATTGTTATTATTGTTGTTATTGTTATTATTGTTATTGTTGTTATTGTTGTCATTGTTGTTAATGTTGATATTATTGTTATTGTTATTATTGTTGTTATCTTTGTTATTATTGTTATTATTGTTATTGTTGTTATTGTTGTTATTGTTGTTATTGTTGTTATTGTTGTTATTGTTGTTATTGTTTTTATTATTGTTATTGTTGTTTTTGTTGTTATTATTGTTATTGTTGTTATTATTTTATTTTTATTGTTGTTATTATTCTTATTATTATTGTTATTGTTGTTACTGTTATTGTGGTTATTATTCTTATTATTGTTGTTATTGTTATTATTGTTATTATTATTATTGTTATTGTTGTTATTATTGTTATTGTTATTGTTATTATTGTTATTATTGTTATTATTGTTATTATTGTTATTATTGTTATTGTTATTGTTATTATTGTTATTATTTTTATTATTGTTATTATTGTTCTTATTGCTATTATTGTTATTATTGTTATTATTGTTATTAGTGTTATTAATGTTATTAACGTTACTGTTGTTATTGTTGTTATTGTTGTTATTATTTTTAATATAGTTATTGAAGTTATTATTGTTATTGTTGTTATTATTGTTATTCTTGTTATTGTTGTTATTATTGTTATTATTGTTATTGTTATTGTTATTATTGTTATTATTGTTATTATTGTTATTAATGTTATTATTGTTATTTTTGTTATTGTTGTTATTGTTGTTATTTTTGTTGTTATTGTTATTGTTGTTATTATTGTTATTATTGTTATTATTGTTATTGTTGTTATTGTTGTTATTGTTAATGTTGTTATTATTGTTATTGTTATTGTTATTGTTATTATTATTATTGTTGTTATTATTGTTATTATTGTTATTAGTGTTATTAATGTTATTATCGGTATTGTTGTTATTGTTTTTATTATTGTTATTGTTGTTATTGTTGTTATTATTGTTTATTGTTGTTATTGATGTTGTTAATGTTATTGTTGTTATTGTTGTTATTATTTTATTTTTATTGTTGTTATTATTCTTATTATTATTGTTACTGTTATTATTGTTATTGTTGTTATTATTGTTATTATTGTTGTTATTGTTATTATTGTTATTGTTGTTATTGTTGTTATTGTTGTTATTGTTGTCATTGTTGTTAATGTTGTTATTGTTGTTATCTTTGTTATTATTGTTATTATTGTTATTGTTGTTATTGTTGTTATTGTTGTTATTGTTGTTATTGTTGTTATTGTTGTTATTGTTTTATTATTGTTATTGTTGTTTTTGTTGTTATTATTGTTATTGTTGTTATTGATGTTGTTAATGTTATTGTTGTTATTGTTGTTATTATTTTATTTTTATTGTTGTTACTATTCTTATTATTATTGTTATTGTTGTTACTGTTATTGTGGTTATTATTCTTATTATTGTTGTTATTGTTATTATTGATATTATTATTATTGTTATTGTTGTTATTATTAATATTGTTATTGTTATTATTGTTATTATTGTTATTATTGTTATTATTGTTATTATTGTTATTGTTATTGTTATTATTGTTATTATTGTTATCATTGTTATTATTGTTCTTATTGCTATTATTGTTATTTTTGTTATTATTGTTACTAGTGTTATTAATGTTATTAACGTTATTGTTGTTATTGTTGTTATTGTTGTTATTGTTGTTATTGTTTTTATTATTGTTATTGTTGTTATTGTTGTTATTATTGTTATTGTTGTTATTGATGTTGTTAATGTTATTGTTGTTATTGTTGTTATTATTTTATTTTTATTGTTGTTATTATTCTTATTATTATTGTTATTGTTGTTATTGTTGTTATTATTGTTATTATTGTTATTATTATTATTATTATTATTAATGTTAAATTGTAATTATAGTTAATGTGGTTATTATTGTTATTGTTGTTATTGTTGTTATTGTTGTTGTTATTGTTGTTATTGTTGTTATCTTTGTTATTATTGTTATTATTGTTATTGTTGTTATTGTTGTTATTGTTGTTATTGTTGTTATTGTTGTTATTATTTTTATTATTGTTATTGTTGTTATTGTTGTTATTATTGTTATTGTTGTTATTGATGTTGTTAATGTTATTGTTGTTATTGTTGTTATTATTTTATTTTTATTGTTGTTATTATTCTTATTATTATTGTTATTGTTGTTACTGTTATTGTGGTTATTATTCTTATTATTGTTGTTATTGTTATTATTGTTATTATTATTATTGTTATTGTTGTTATTATTGTTATTGTTATTGTTATTGCTATGGTTATTATTATTATTGTTGTTATTATTGTTATTATTGTTTTTATTGTTATTATTGTTATTATTATTATTGTTAATGTTGTTATTATTGTTATTGTTATTGTTATTATTGTTATTATTGTTATTATTGTTATTATTGTTGTTATTGTTATTGTTGTTATTATTCTTATTATTATTGTTATTGTTATTATTGTTATTATTGATATTATTGTTATTATTGTTATTATTGTTATTATTGTTATTATTGTTATTGTTATTGCTATTATTGTTATTATTGTTATTATTGTTATTATTGTTCTTATTGCTATTATTGTTATTATTGTTATTAGTGTTATTAATGTTATTATCGTTATTGTTGTTATTGTTGTTAATATTGTTATTGTTGTTATTGTAGTTATTATTGTTGTTATTGTTGTTATTGTTATTGTTGTTATTATTGTTATTGTTATTGTTGTTATTATTATTGTTATTATTGTCATTATATTTATTGTTATTGTTATTGTTGTTATTATTGCTATTGTTGTTATTGTTATTGTTATTGTTATTATTATTATTGTTGTTATTGTTATTATTATTATTATTGTTTTTGTTATTGTTGTTATTATGGATATTGTTATTGTTATTATTGTTATTATTGTTGTTATTGTTATTGTTGTTATTATTCTTATTATTTTTGTTATTGTTATTATTGTTATTATTGTTATTGTTGTTATTGTTGTTATTGTTGTTATTGTTTTTATTATTGTTATTGTTGTTATTGTTGTTATTATTGTTATTGTTTTTATTATTGTTATTGTTGTTTTTGTTGTTATTATTGTTATTGTTGTTATTATTTTATTTTTATTGTTGTTATTATTCTTATTATTATTGTTATTGTTGTTACTGTTATTGTGGTTATTATTCTTATTATTGTTGTTATTGTTATTATTGTTATTATTATTATTGTTATTGTTGTTATTATTGTTATTGTTATTGTTATTATTGTTATTATTGTTATTATTGTTATTATTGTTATTATTGTTATTGTTATTGTTATTATTGTTATTATTTTTATTATTGTTATTATTGTTCTTATTGCTATTATTGTTATTATTGTTATTATTGTTATTAGTGTTATTAATGTTATTAACGTTACTGTTGTTATTGTTGTTATTGTTGTTATTATTTTTAATATAGTTATTGAAGTTATTATTGTTATTGTTGTTATTATTGTTATTCTTGTTATTGTTGTTATTATTGTTATTATTGTTATTGTTATTGTTATTATTGTTATTATTGTTATTATTGTTATTAATGTTATTATTGTTATTTTTGTTATTGTTGTTATTGTTGTTATTTTTGTTGTTATTGTTATTGTTGTTATTATTGTTATTATTGTTATTATTGTTATTGTTGTTATTGTTGTTATTGTTAATGTTGTTATTATTGTTATTGTTATTGTTATTGTTATTATTATTATTGTTGTTATTATTGTTATTATTGTTATTAGTGTTATTAATGTTATTATCGGTATTGTTGTTATTGTTTTTATTATTGTTATTGTTGTTATTGTTGTTATTATTGTTTATTGTTGTTATTGATGTTGTTAATGTTATTGTTGTTATTGTTGTTATTATTTTATTTTTATTGTTGTTATTATTCTTATTATTATTGTTACTGTTATTATTGTTATTGTTGTTATTATTGTTATTATTGTTGTTATTGTTATTATTGTTATTGTTGTTATTGTTGTTATTGTTGTTATTGTTGTCATTGTTGTTAATGTTGTTATTGTTGTTATCTTTGTTATTATTGTTATTATTGTTATTGTTGTTATTGTTGTTATTGTTGTTATTGTTGTTATTGTTGTTATTGTTGTTATTGTTTTATTATTGTTATTGTTGTTTTTGTTGTTATTATTGTTATTGTTGTTATTGATGTTGTTAATGTTATTGTTGTTATTGTTGTTATTATTTTATTTTTATTGTTGTTACTATTCTTATTATTATTGTTATTGTTGTTACTGTTATTGTGGTTATTATTCTTATTATTGTTGTTATTGTTATTATTGATATTATTATTATTGTTATTGTTGTTATTATTAATATTGTTATTGTTATTATTGTTATTATTGTTATTATTGTTATTATTGTTATTATTGTTATTGTTATTGTTATTATTGTTATTATTGTTATCATTGTTATTATTGTTCTTATTGCTATTATTGTTATTTTTGTTATTATTGTTACTAGTGTTATTAATGTTATTAACGTTATTGTTGTTATTGTTGTTATTGTTGTTATTGTTGTTATTGTTTTTATTATTGTTATTGTTGTTATTGTTGTTATTATTGTTATTGTTGTTATTGATGTTGTTAATGTTATTGTTGTTATTGTTGTTATTATTTTATTTTTATTGTTGTTATTATTCTTATTATTATTGTTATTGTTGTTATTGTTGTTATTATTGTTATTATTGTTATTATTATTATTATTATTATTAATGTTAAATTGTAATTATTGTTAATGTGGTTATTATTGTTATTGTTGTTATTGTTGTTATTGTTGTTGTTATTGTTGTTATTGTTGTTATCTTTGTTATTATTGTTATTATTGTTATTGTTGTTATTGTTGTTATTGTTGTTATTGTTGTTATTGTTGTTATTATTTTTATTATTGTTATTGTTGTTATTGTTGTTATTATTGTTATTGTTGTTATTGATGTTGTTAATGTTATTGTTGTTATTGTTGTTATTATTTTATTTTTATTGTTGTTATTATTCTTATTATTATTGTTATTGTTGTTACTGTTATTGTGGTTATTATTCTTATTATTGTTGTTATTGTTATTATTGTTATTATTATTATTGTTATTGTTGTTATTATTGTTATTGTTATTGTTATTGCTATGGTTATTATTATTATTGTTGTTATTATTGTTATTATTGTTTTTATTGTTATTATTGTTATTATTATTATTGTTAATGTTGTTATTATTGTTATTGTTATTGTTATTATTGTTATTATTGTTATTATTGTTATTATTGTTGTTATTGTTATTGTTGTTATTATTCTTATTATTATTGTTATTGTTATTATTGTTATTATTGATATTATTGTTATTATTGTTATTATTGTTATTATTGTTATTATTGTTATTGTTATTGCTATTATTGTTATTATTGTTATTATTGTTATTATTGTTCTTATTGCTATTATTGTTATTATTGTTATTAGTGTTATTAATGTTATTATCGTTATTGTTGTTATTGTTGTTAATATTGTTATTGTTGTTATTGTAGTTATTATTGTTGTTATTGTTGTTATTGTTATTGTTGTTATTA
>NC_060959.1:955000-965000 GCF_910589235.1 Vespa crabro | reverse complement strand
TTGTTGTTATCTTTGTTATTATTGTTATTATTGTTATTGTTGTTATTGTTGTTATTGTTGTTATTGTTGTTATTGTTGTTATTGTTTTTATTATTGTTATTGTTGTTATTGTTGTTATTATTGTTATTGTTGTTATTGATGTTGTTAATGTTATTGTTGTTATTGTTGTTATTATTTTATTTTTATTGTTGTTATTATTCTTATTATTATTGTTATTGTTATTATTGTTATTGTTACTATTATTGTTATTATTGTTGTTATTGTTATTGTTATTATTGTTATTGTTATTGTTATTATTGTTATTATTGTTATTATTGTTATTATTGTTATTATTGTTCTTATTGCTATTATTGTTATTATTGTTATTAGTGTTATTAATGTTATTATCGGTATTGTTGTTATTGTTGTTATTGTTGTTATTATTTTTATTATAGTTATTGTAGTTATTATTGTTATTGTTGTTATTGTTGTTATTATTGTTATTATTGTTATTATTGTAATTATTATTATTATTGTTATTAATGTTATATTGTTATTATTGTTATTATTGTTATTGTTATTGTTATTATTATTATTGTTGTTATTATTGTTATTATTATTATTATTGTTATTGTTGTTATTATTGTTATTATTGTTATTATTGATATTATTATTATTATTATTATTATTATTATTATTATTATTATTATTATTATTATTATTATTATCCTAATTGTTATTAATGTTTTTATTATTATTGTTATTATTATTTTTGTTGTTATTGGTGTTGTTGTTATTAATATTATTATTATTATTATTATTATTATTATTGTTATTATTGTTATTGTTGTTATTATTTGTAATTAATGTTATTATTGTTATTATTGTTTTTATTGTTATTATTGTTATTATTGTTATTGCTATTGTTAGTATTATTATTGTTGTTATTATTGTTATTATTGTTATTATTGTTATTATTGTTATTATTATTATTGTTATTGTTGTTATTATTGTTATTGTTATTGTTATTATTGTTATTATTGTTATTATTGTTATTATTGTTGTTATTGTTATTGTTGTTATTATTCTTATTATTGTTGTTATTGTTATTATTGTTATTATTGTTATTATTGTTATTATTGTTCTTATTGCTATTATTGTTATTATTGTTATTATTGTTATTAGTGTTATTAATGTTATTAACGTTACTGTTGTTATTGTTGTTATTGTTGTTATTATTTTTATTATAGTTATTGTAGTTATTATTGTTATTGTTGTTATTGTTGTTATTATTGTTATTATTGTTATTATTGTTATTATTATTATTATTGTTATTAATGTTATATTGTTATTATTGTTATTATTGTTATTGTTATTGTTATTATTATTATTGTTGTTATTATTGTTATTATTATTATTATTGTTATTGTTGTTATTATTGTTATTATTGTTATTATTGTTATTATTATTATTATTATAATTATTATTATTATTATTATTATTATTATTATTATTATTATCCTAATTGTTATTAATGTTTTTATTATTATTGTTATTATTATTTTTGTTGTTATTGGTGTTGTTGTTATTAATATTATTATTATAATTATTATTATTATTGTTGTTATTATTGTTATTGTTGTTATTATTTGTTATTAATGTTATTATTGTTATTATTGTTATTATTGTTATTATTGTTATTATTGTTATTATTGTTACTGCTATTGTTATTATTATTATTGTTGTTATTATTGTTATTATTGTTATTATTGTTATTATTGTTATTATTATTATTGTTATTGTTGTTATTATTGTTATTGTTATTGTTATTATTGTTATTATTGTTATTATTGTTATTATTGTTGTTATTGTTATTGTTGTTATTATTGTTATTGTTATTATTGTTATTATTGTTATTATTGTTATTATTGTTCTTATTGCTATTATTGTTATTATTGTTATTATTGTTATTAGTGTTATTAATGTTATTAACGTTACTGTTGTTATTGTTGTTATTGTTGTCATTATTTTTAATATAGTTATTGTTGTTACTGTTGTTATTATTGTTATTATTGTTATTATTATTACTATTGTTATTAATGTTATATTGTTATTATTTTTATTGTTGTTATTGTTGTTATTGTTGTTATTGTTGTTATTATTGTTATTTTTGTTATTGTTTTTATTATTGTTATTGTTGTTATTGTTTTTATTATTGTTATATTTGTTATTATTATTATTATTGTTATTAATGTTATATTGTTATTATTGTTATTGTTGTTATTGTTGTTATTATTGTTATTGTTGTTATTATTGTTGTTATTGTATTTATGGTTATTGTGGTAATTATTGTTATTGTTGTTATTGTTGTTATTGTTGTTGTTATTGTTGTTATTGTTGTTATTGTTATTGTTGTTATTATTGTTATTGTTGTTATTGTTATTATTGTTATTATTGTTATTATTGTTATTGTTATTGTTATTATTGTTATTATTGTTATTATTGTTATTATTGTACTTATTGCTATTATTGTTATTATGTTATTATTGTTATCAGTGTTATTAATGTTATTATCGTAATTGTTGTTATTGTTGTTATTGTTGTTATTATTTTTATTATAGTTATTGTTGTTATTATTGTTATTGTTGTTATTGTTGTTATTATTGTTATTATTGTTATTATTATTGTTATTATTATTAATGTTAAATTGTAATTATTGTTAATGTGGTTATTATTGTCATTGTTGTTATTGTTGTTATTGTTGTTGTTATTGAAGTTATTGTTGTTATCTTTGTTATTATTGTTATTATTGTTATTGTTGTTATTGTTGTTATTGTTGTTATTGTTGTTATTGTTTTTATTATTGTTATTGTTGTTATTGTTGTTATTATTGTTATTGTTGTTATTGATGTTATTGTTGTTATTGTTTTTATTATTGTTATTGTTGTTTTTGTTGTTGTTATAGTTATTGTTGTTATTATTTTATTTTTATTGTTGTTATTATTCTTATTATTATTGTTATTGTTGTTACTGTTATTGTGGTTATTATTCTTATTATTGTTGTTATTGTTATTATTGTTATTATTATTATTGTTATTGTTGTTATTATTGTTATTGTTATTATTATTATTGTTATTATTGTTATTATTGTTATTATTGTTATTATTGTTATTGTTATTGTTATTATTGTTATTATTTTTATTATTGTTATTATTGTTCTTATTGCTATTATTGTTATTATTGTTATTATTGTTATTAGTGTTATTAATGTTATTAACGTTACTGTTGTTATTGTTGTTATTGTTGTTATTATTTTTAATATAGTTATTGAAGTTATTATTGTTATTGTTGTTATTATTGTTATTGTTGTTATTGTTGTTATTGTTTTTATTATTGTTATTGTTGTTATTGTTGTTATTATTGTTATTGTTGTTATTGATGTTGTTAATGTTATTGTTGTTATTGTTGTTATTATTTTATTTTTATTGTTGTTATTATTCTTATTATTATTGTTATTGTTATTATTGTTATTGTTACTATTATTGTTATTATTGTTGTTATTGTTATTGTTATTATTGTTATTGTTATTGTTATTATTGTTATTATTGTTATTGTTATTATTGTTATTATTGATATTATTGTTATTATTGTTATTATTTTTATTATTGTTATTGTTATTGCTATTATTGTTATTATTGTTATTATAGTTATTATTGTTATTATTGTTGTTATTGTTATTGTTGTTATTATTCTTATTATTGTTGTTATTGTTATTATTGTTATTATTGTTATTATTGTTATTATTGTTCTTATTGCTATTATTGTTATTATTGTTATTATTGTTATTAGTGTTATTAATGTTATTAACGTTACTGTTGTTATTGTTGTTATTGTTGTTATTATTTTTAATATAGTTATTCAAGTTATTATTGTTATTGTTGTTATTGTTGTTATTATTGTTATTATTGCTATTATTATTACTATTGTTATTAATGTTATATTGTTATTATTTTTATTGTTGTTATTGTTGTTATTGTTGTTATTATTGTTATTTTTGTTATTGTTTTTATTATTGTTATTGTTGTTATTGTTTTTATTATTGTTATATTTGTTATTATTATTATTATTGTTATTAATGTTATATTGTAATTATTGTTATTGTTTTTATTGTTGTTATTATTGTTATTGTTGTTATTATTGTTGTTATTGTATTTATGGTTATTGTTGTAAGTATTGTTATTGTTGTTATTGTTGTTATTGTTGTTGTTATTGTTGTTATTGTTGTTATTGTTATTGTTGTTATTATTGTTATTGTTGTTATTGTTATTATTGTTATTATTGTTATTATTCTTATTGTTATTGTTATTATTGTTATTATTGTTACTATTGTTATTATTGTTCTTATTGCTATTATTGTTATTATGTTATTATTGTTATTAGTGTTATTAATGTTATTATCGTAATTGTTGTTATTGTTGTTATTGTTGTTATTATTGTTATTGTTGTTATTGTTGTTATTATTGTTATTATTGTTATTATTATTATTATTATTATTAATGTTAAATTGTAATTATTGTTAATGTGGTTATTATTGTTATTGTTGTTATTGTTGTTATTGTTGTTGTTATTGTTGTTATTGTTGTTATCTTTGTTATTATTGTTATTATTGTTATTGTTGTTATTGTTGTTATTGTTGTTATTGTTGTTATTGTTGTTATTGTTTTTATTATTGTTATTGTTGTTATTGTTGTTATTATT
The DNA here is from genome assembly GCF_910589235.1 of Vespa crabro. Lineage (NCBI taxonomy): Eukaryota > Metazoa > Arthropoda > Insecta > Hymenoptera > Vespidae > Vespa > Vespa crabro. The sequence goes on along the minus strand of NC_060959.1, from coordinate 960,263 downwards.
GTTATTGTTGTTATTGATGTTGTTAATGTTATTGTTGTTATTGTTGTTATTATTTTATTTTTATTGTTGTTATTATTCTTATTATTATTGTTATTGTTGTTATTGTTGTTATTATTGTTATTATTGTTATTATTATTATTATTATTATTAATGTTAAATTGTAATTATTGTTAATGTGGTAATTATTGTTATTGTTGTTATTGTTGTTATTGTTGTTGTTATTGTTGTTATTGTTGTTATCTTTGTTATTATTGTTATTATTGTTATTGTTGTTATTGTTGTTATTGTTGTTATTGTTGTTATTGTTGTTATTATTTTTATTATTGTTATTGTTGTTATTGTTGTTATTATTGTTATTGTTGTTATTGATGTTGTTAATGTTATTGTTGTTATTGTTGTTATTATTTTATTTTTATTGTTGTTATTATTCTTATTATTATTGTTATTGTTGTTACTGTTATTGTGGTTATTATTCTTATTATTGTTGTTATTGTTATTATTGTTATTATTATTATTGTTATTGTTGTTATTATTGTTATTGTTATTGTTATTGCTATGGTTATTATTATTATTGTTGTTATTATTGTTATTATTGTTTTTATTGTTATTATTGTTATTATTATTATTGTTAATGTTGTTATTATTGTTATTGTTATTGTTATTATTGTTATTATTGTTATTATTGTTATTATTGTTGTTATTGTTATTGTTGTTATTATTCTTATTATTATTGTTATTGTTATTATTGTTATTATTGATATTATTGTTATTATTGTTATTATTGTTATTATTGTTATTATTGTTATTGTTATTGCTATTATTGTTATTATTGTTATTATTGTTATTATTGTTCTTATTGCTATTATTGTTATTATTGTTATTAGTGTTATTAATGTTATTATCGTTATTGTTGTTATTGTTGTTAATATTGTTATTGTTGTTATTGTAGTTATTATTGTTGTTATTGTTGTTATTGTTATTGTTGTTATTATTGTTATTGTTATTGTTGTTATTATTATTGTTATTATTGTCATTATATTTATTGTTATTGTTATTGTTGTTATTATTGCTATTGTTGTTATTGTTATTGTTATTGTTATTATTATTATTGTTGTTATTGTTATTATTATTATTATTGTTTTTGTTATTGTTGTTATTATGGATATTGTTATTGTTATTATTGTTATTATTGTTGTTATTGTTATTGTTGTTATTATTCTTATTATTTTTGTTATTGTTATTATTGTTATTATTGTTATTGTTGTTATTGTTGTTATTGTTGTTATTGTTTTTATTATTGTTATTGTTGTTATTGTTGTTATTATTGTTATTATTGTTGTTATTGTTAATGTGGTTATTATTGTTATTGTTGTTATTGTTGTTATTGTTGTTATTGTTGTTATTGTTGTTATTGTTGTTGTTATTGTTGTTATTGTTGTTATCTTTGTTATTATTGTTATTGTTGTTATTATTGTTATTGTTGTTATTGTTGTTATTATTGTTATTATTGTTGTTATTGTTATTGTTGTTATTATTCTTATTATTGTTGTTATTGTTATTATTGTTATTATTGTTATTATTGTTATTATTGTTCTTATTGCTATTATTGTTATTATTGTTATTATTGTTATTAGTGTTATTAATGTTATTAACGTTACTGTTGTTATTGTTGTTATTGTTGTTATTATTTTTAATATAGTTATTGAAGTTATTATTGTTATTGTTGTTATTGTTGTTATTATTATTAATATAGTTATTGAAGTTATTATTGTTATTGTTGTTATTATTGTTATTCTTGTTATTGTTGTTATTATTGTTATTATTGTTATTATTGTTATTGTTATTGTTATTATTGTTATTATAGTTATTAGTGTTATTAATGTTATTATTGTTATTTTTGTTATTGTTGTTATTATTGTTACTGCTATTGTTATTATTATTATTGTTGTTATTATTGTTATTATTGTTATTATTGTTATTATTGTTATTATTATTATTGTTATTGTTGTTATTATTGTTATTGTTATTGTTATTATTGTTATTATTGTTATTATTGTTATTATTGTTGTTATTGTTATTGTTGTTATTATTGTTATTGTTATTATTGTTATTATTGGTATTATTGTTCTTATTGCTATTATTGTTATTATTGTTATTATTGTTATTAGTGTTATTAATGTTATTAACGTTACTGTTGTTATTGTTGTTATTGTTGTTATTATTTTTAATATAGTTATTGAAGTTATTATTGTTATTGTTGTTATTGTTGTTATTATTGTTATTATTGTTATTATTATTACTATTGTTATTAATGTTATATTGTTATTATTTTTATTGTTGTTATTGTTGTTATTGTTGTTATTGTTGTTATTATTGTTATTTTTGTTATTGTTTTTATTATTGTTATTGTTGTTATTGTTTTTATTATTGTTATATTTGTTATTATTATTATTATTGTTATTAATGTTATATTGTTATTATTGTTATTGTTGTTATTGTTGTTATTATTGTTATTGTTGTTATTATTGTTGTTATTGTATTTATGGTTATTGTGGTAATTATTGTTATTGTTGTTATTGTTGTTATTGTTGTTGTTATTGTTGTTATTGTTGTTATTGTTATTGTTGTTATTATTGTTATTGTTGTTATTGTTATTATTGTTATTATTGTTATTATTGTTATTGTTATTGTTATTATTGTTATTATTGTTATTATTGTTATTATTGTTATTATTGTACTTATTGCTATTATTGTTATTATGTTATTATTGTTATTAGTGTTATTAATGTTATTATCGTAATTGTTGTTATTGTTGTTATTGTTGTTATTATTTTTATTATAGTTATTGTTGTTATTATTGTTATTGTTGTTATTGTTGTTATTATTGTTATTATTGTTATTATTATTGTTATTATTATTAATGTTAAATTGTAATTATTGTTAATGTGGTTATTATTGTCATTGTTGTTATTGTTGTTATTGTTGTTGTTATTGAAGTTATTGTTGTTATCTTTGTTATTATTGTTATTATTGTTATTGTTGTTATTGTTGTTATTGTTGTTATTGTTGTTATTGTTGTTATTGTTTTTATTATTGTTATTGTTGTTATTGTTGTTATTATTGTTATTGTTGTTATTGATGTTGTTAATGTTATTGTTGTTATTGTTGTTATTATTTTATTTTTATTGTTGTTATTATTCTTATTATTATTGTTATTGTTATTATTGTTATTGTTGTTATTATTGTTATTATTGTTGTTATTGTTATTATTGTTGTTATTGTTATTATTGTTATTGTTGTTATTGTTGTCATTGTTGTTAATGTTGATATTATTGTTATTGTTATTATTGTTGTTATCTTTGTTATTATTGTTATTATTGTTATTGTTGTTATTGTTGTTATTGTTGTTATTGTTGTTATTGTTGTTATTGTTGTTATTGTTTTTATTATTGTTATTGTTGTTATTGTTGTTATTATTGTTATTGTTGTTATTATTTTATTTTTATTGTTGTTATTATTCTTATTATTATTGTTATTGTTGTTACTGTTATTGTGGTTATTATTCTTATTATTGTTGTTATTGTTATTATTGTTATTATTATTATTGTTATTGTTGTTATTATTGTTATTGTTATTGTTATTATTGTTATTATTGTTATTATTGTTATTATTGTTATTATTGTTATTGTTATTGTTATTATTGTTATTATTTTTATTATTGTTATTATTGTTCTTATTGCTATTATTGTTATTATTGTTATTATTGTTATTAGTGTTATTAATGTTATTAACGTTACTGTTGTTATTGTTGTTATTGTTGTTATTATTTTTAATATAGTTATTGAAGTTATTATTGTTATTGTTGTTATTATTGTTATTCTTGTTATTGTTGTTATTATTGTTATTATTGTTATTGTTATTGTTATTATTGTTATTAATGTTATTATTGTTATTTTTGTTATTGTTGTTATTGTTGTTATTTTTGTTGTTATTGTTATTGTTGTTATTATTGTTATTATTGTTATTATTGTTATTGTTGTTATTGTTGTTATTGTTAATGTTGTTATTATTGTTATTGTTATTGTTATTGTTATTATTATTATTGTTGTTATTATTGTTATTATTATTATTATTGTTATTGTTGTTATTATTGTTATTATTGTTATTATTGTTATTATTATTATTATTATAATTATTATTATTATTATTGTTGTTATTATTGTTATTGTTGTTATTATTTGTTATTAATGTTATTATTGTTATTATTGTTATTATTGTTATTATTGTTATTATTGTTATTATTGTTACTGCTATTGTTATTATTATTATTGTTGTTATTATTGTTATTATTGTTATTATTGTTATTATTGTTATTATTATTATTGTTATTGTTGTTATTATTGTTATTGTTATTGTTATTATTGTTATTATTGTTATTATTGTTATTATTGTTGTTATTGTTATTGTTGTTATTATTGTTATTGTTATTATTGTTATTATTGTTATTATTGTTATTATTGTTCTTATTGCTATTATTGTTATTATTGTTATTATTGTTATTAGTGTTATTAATGTTATTAACGTTACTGTTGTTATTGTTGTTATTGTTGTTATTATTTTTAATATAGTTATTGAAGTTATTATTGTTATTGTTGTTATTGTTGTTATTATTGTTATTATTGTTATTATTATTACTATTGTTATTAATGTTATATTGTTATTATTTTTATTGTTGTTATTGTTGTTATTGTTGTTATTGTTGTTATTATTGTTATTTTTGTTATTGTTTTTATTATTGTTATTGTTGTTATTGTTTTTATTATTGTTATATTTGTTATTATTATTATTATTGTTATTAATGTTATATTGTTATTATTGTTATTGTTGTTATTGTTGTTATTATTGTTATTGTTGTTATTATTGTTGTTATTGTATTTATGGTTATTGTGGTAATTATTGTTATTGTTGTTATTGTTGTTATTGTTGTTGTTATTGTTGTTATTGTTGTTATTGTTATTGTTGTTATTATTGTTATTGTTGTTATTGTTATTATTGTTATTATTGTTATTATTGTTATTGTTATTGTTATTATTGTTATTATTGTTATTATTGTTATTATTGTACTTATTGCTATTATTGTTATTATGTTATTATTGTTATTAGTGTTATTAATGTTATTATCGTAATTGTTGTTATTGTTGTTATTGTAGTTATTATTTTTATTATAGTTATTGTTGTTATTATTGTTATTGTTGTTATTGTT